>NC_064808.1:77453959-77570115 GCF_023721935.1 Panthera uncia | reverse complement strand
CTGGGTGGCTCAGTCGGTTAAAAGCCATGGCAGTGAGATGGCATAGAGAGGAGAAGTAGTCTAAGGACTGAGGATTGTAGAACTCCAGTGTTAAAGAGGTCTGGGAAAGAGGAGAAAGCATTAACAGAAAAAGATAAAGAATGGTAAGTGTTGCAGATAAAAAGCATGAAAAAGTGATTTCCTGGAAATAATTTTAAAATGTAAAGGAGTGAAAACTTGTATCAAAAGCAGCTTTTAAATAAAGAACATGAGGGCTATAACTGACAATTGGGTTTAGTGAACTTAAATCATTGGAAACCTTGCAAGGTCAAGGAAACCACCCAATAGTGAGGTAACCATTGTTCTGCAGAGAGGAAGCAATTGCTAGAATGATGGACTTAAGACAACAGTGTATGAGTAGTGGTAAACTATTATGGAATCAAAACTAGCTAAAGCTTTGAAGACTTCATATAATTTCTACCAATAGCATATGTATGCAGTCTGCCATGTTCATCTATCATGTTCATGATTTTGTAATCATCTAGTAGCACGAGTTCTGCCAGATTCCACTCTGTTACCCTGAAAGATGTGGGATTATTGAGAAGGAGTCCTTAATTAATGTATGCCAAACTACATCTGACCCCTTTGTATTTTTTGCATTTTATACAACAGTAAATTGCCAAAATTGTGGAGAGGTCTTTTGAGTTGCCACGTTCTCTGGCAGAAAGGAGAAAGGCATACTTTATTCAATGTTCCTAATGAATCAGAGCCTGAACACCTGCTGCATTATCTGGACTCTTTACCTATGGTCTGGTTGCACTATTTCCTACCTCTTCTTCAGTATATTTCCCTAAATATGATTCCATTCTTAATCAGATACAACTACCTCTTCAGCACTTGCAAAACAACTTCCTGTCTCCTTCCCCTCTAATGAATTCCAAAGCTTACTAGAGCTACTCCAGATTTTTCCTATTGTGGTTTGAACTATAAACATCTGACTCTCCCCATTGCCTCCCACCTCTGTAGTTTCATACAGCTCTAAGAAGGAGTTCTTACTACCAAAGTGTATATATTGTACAAATATTGGGCTCCCTTCAAGGACAGTTGTTACAAGGCTACAAACATTCATAATGAATTAAATCTTAAGTTTTTAAATACATTAGAGTGAACATCAATATTACACTTAAAGGCAGCAATTTTAATTTTTTTATGGGTTCCAGACATGATATAATGGTATACATACAATTACTATATCAGGGGAAAATGCTGTTAATGCCTGGATAAACAATTTAATTAATTAAATATATATTTTAATATGTAAAAAATAATATTAATATTAATATTTTGGCAACTGGAATGTGAAATATTTGAACAAAAAATTTTTGCATAATAGTACCTTATGTTTGTATAGTGACTTAGCTATTATACAATGCTTTCACTATGAACTGCTCTTTCAATTAGTAGAGCCTGCTTCTGGACACTAGATTAGTACTAATATGAAGAAAGATGGACTTCAGACCGTCCTGAGTGTAATCTAGATGTTGATGAAGAATGCTCAAAATGTAAACAGTATTTGTAATCCAGAAAGTCTGACCAACTAATGAATCTACATGAAGGGTAAGAAAGAGATAGGGAAAGCCAAGGTTAGAAATCAGGGATAATATACAAAGCTTGTTAAAGTAAAAACAAAACCAAACAAAACAAAAAACAAAAAAAACAAAACAAAAACAAAAACATGATCTTAAGACATTCTGTATCTCACTACTGATATAACCAACATATAATTTAAAAAGAAGGAGAGATAAAGAAAGAGATTCAGAAAGAACAGTGTCTTAGGAATTATTGCTGGCACCTATTATGCCCTTAAACTCAGTATAGTAAGTCTTATAGGTTTAACTTCCTAAGTAGCTCTTAAATTCATCTTGAAAAATCTATTTTGGGGCACCTTGGTGGTTCAATGACTTAAGTGTCTGACTTCAGCTCAGGTCATGATCTCATGGTTCCTGGGTTCGAGCCCCGCTTTGGGCACTGCGCTGACAGTTCAGAGACTGAGCCTGCTTTGGATTCAATGTCCCTCTCTCTCTCTCTGCCTGTCCCCTGCTCGTGATTTGTCTTTCTGTCTCTCTCAAAAATAAATAAAAAGAAAGGATGCACTCTTATGTGCATCCTGAGAAACTTAACAGAAGACCAGGGGGAAGGAGAAGGAAAAAAAAAGTTAGAGAGGGAGAGAGCCAAACCATAACATACTCTTAAAAACTGAGAATAAACTGAGGGTTGATGGGCAGTGGGGAGAGAGGGGAGGGTGGGTGACAGGCATTGAGGAGGGCACCTGTTGGGATGAGCACTGGGTGTTGTATTGAAACCAATCTGACAATAAATTTCATACAAGAAAGAAAGAAAGAAATGAAAGAAAGAAAGAAAGAAAGAAAGAGAAGAAGGAAAGAAAAAAAAACATTAAAACATTTTTTTTAAAAATCTATTTCCACCATCCTCATTCAGAGTACCAGCATCTCTTGCCTGGATTGCCATAAGAGCCTAATAACTGACATTCATATGTGTAATAGCTCCATAAAGTATTTTCTTCAAATAGCAATCATAGAGTCTTTTAAAAATAAGAATTTTACTATATTCTTTCTCTGATTTTCATTGTTTTGTTAATACAGTCTAAAAAGTTCTTTCACATTTACTCTTATTATCCTGTCTATCCTGATTTCAAACCCTCTATTCACCCCTTGTCTATAATGTTCTCTTTGTTCAAAAAATATCCTGCCATTGCTTTGACATGGATGTCAGAGAATGCCAGTGACCACAATGTATTATTTTCCCACCTCCCCAGTGAACAGAACCTTATTTCGTAACTGTCTCGTTTCTCAGCATGAATTTGACATTTACTAGCCTTTCTTTCAGTTATAAAATTTTGCCAACAACCTAATATGAAATACTGTGGGACGTCTAGGAAATTCTCTTAGGTCTTCTCTCTTTTTTCCCATAACTGTCTCTGTGTACTTGTGATGACCTCATTCTAGCTACCATTTGGGACCATGAATGAGAGCCTCAACTTGAGGACATTTGAGGTTGTAGAAAATCTTAATACTGTCAAATGAGCTCTGGACTAGCTACTTCCAGAGTTATTTTATTTGCCAGAAAACACACTTAAATCTCATGTAAGTTTCCATTTTGAGATTCTCCGTTACTCATGGTCAAACTAATTTCTCACTGGCGTATAATTTTCAGATCTTGGCTCAAGTGTCACTTCTTAATCCACCGATTAGGCCAAATTTCTCCATTAAATATTCTTCTAGCTGTCAATTTCCTTTGTTTAGAACTCTTACTTACTTGTAACTGTAATTTTTTTTCCCTTTTCCACCAGATTACTTACCTATTTTCAGTCTCACAACTAACTTGCAACTTTGGAAAATATTACAGATTTTAAAAATGTGGAAACTGAGGCTCCAAAATATTAATATCTCACATATAGATTTTCTGACTCTAGTTCAGTGTGTATTTCATTATTCTGAATACAAAACATCAAGCACAATTTTATCAGAAGGTGAGATACATTTTCCTGAATAAAGAGGAAGACTCATGATATTTTTAGAAATCACTTGCATTTGGTTTACCAAACATTTTCGTATAATCCCCTTAGCAATTTTCAAAGATTATTATTATTATCCAATTTGTGTATATAAGGAAAATAAGACTTAGTGATTTCCAGTGATTTAGGTAATACCAGTTAGCCACAGTGGCAGAATTGGAATTTTTATACAGTTTCTAGCACAATGCTTCCCAGCATATCTGCCTTCTGTATATGAAGAATGTATAGATCTGCGTTTAAATGGATTTTTGAGTTTGCTGGCATGAATTTATATAATGGTTATGGTTCTGGTTTTAAAATGAAATTGCTCACTTTGATTGAGGAATTTCATAAGTACTTGGCCACATGAACATTAATCTAGTAACCTTCCATTGGCTCTGGATGAAATTCTCATACTATTCCTTCTTTGGGATTAAAATCTTGAAAGTATTTGAAAAACCTAATGTAACTGAAAAGGGACACTATATTGTCACTACTGATCATTAATATTTTAATGGTAATGAGAAGTATAGTAATAATAAAATTTTAAATGGGAAATATCCAGAAAAATAGTTACTAAGAAAAACAAACAAAAAATGGAATCGCATAAATAGTTGCTTTTTTTTTTTTATGTATATTCCTGGAAACCATCTTAAAAAGTTCTGATTCAGTAGGTTTTAGTAGAGTCTGAATAACTTCTTTTTAAGCATCTCAGGGGACTTTTATATTCTGTTTCTACTTCAATAAACTGAGGAACTCATCACCTAATAAATCAAAAGCAATAGGGACATAAGCAGGTTAGTTTTGATGGTGTGGTATGGTTAATATAAAACTGGAATGTGGAAAACATGACAATGGGGAATTGGCTGAGCAGACAGTGAAAGAGGAGGAACTAAATGATGAGATGAGAAGGTGCCAAAGACAAAGGATTAAAAAAAAAAAAAGAGTATAGGCAATCCACAAAACTGTTAGACAACTAAAACTTTTTTATAGAGAAAAACTCCACCCTGAATACGCGCAAATTCTGACAACACTCTCTATGCAAATGTTATATAAGATCTAGCACATTATTGGGGCGCCTGGGTGCCTCAGTCGGTTAAGCGTCCGACTTCGGCTCAGGTCATGATCTCGCGGTACATGAGTTTGAGCCCCGCGTCGACAGCTCAGAGCCTGGAGCCTGTTTCGGATTCTGTGTCTCCCTCTCTCTGACCCTCCCCCATTCATGCTCTGTCTCTCTCTGCCTCAAAAATAAATAAACGTTTAAAAAAATTAAAAAAAAAAGATCTAGCACATTATGTTGCTTATTATTAGTATATTAACTATTGATGACATATATATCTATGAAATGAATTTTTAAATAAAGTTAAGGATGCAAATATAAAGTACGAAACACATAAAATGCAAGCTAAAATTCACCTAATGAAGCTAAATTAAGTTGGATATATGCAATGCATTCGATTACAAGTTAGGTCAAAAAAACTATTATACACAGTGTATGTGATGCAGTCATGTTAATGATGATAATGAAAACCATAACTTCTGTAGGTCTTGACTTTTCTATTTTTAAAGTTGCAGCCTTAATATTGCATTAGCATATTTTTGCCATTTAATTTAGAAATGCTTTTCCAAAGGTTGTAAATTGACATTATTTTTTTTTTTCTTCGTGGTAACACTATGACTTCATGATTACCATTTAGCCCTGAGAAAGCAGGATTTTAAAAGAGTGGAAACGTATATGTGTGCCTGTAAAATCTAATGCAACACCTGCCAGGAGCCTGCAGCCTCCCTTGGATTAAGGAATAAAATAAAATTGAATATACATATCTTCAGCATTACTTAATGACTTTATTAATCACTTGCAATAGAAAACAAAAATGTTTCTTTTCTATTTATATACTTTTTAAACAAAATCTTTCTGCTTCTTTATTCCCCTCTCTCAATAATATTCATTATATTCTTTTTAGTACATATTTTAAAATTATAATGATCTAGAATATGTCTGTCCAATTGGGAATCTATTAATTCCAAGACATAGTAATAAAACTTAGAAATAAAAACAATCTTAGATATCATCTGGTACAACTTATATATTTAGATATCAAGAAACCAAGCTCCTGGGAAGTAAAGTGATTTGCCCATACCTCGTGGATTACAATATCAGAAGTATACCAGCCTGTCATAATCGCCTGGTTTTGATTAAATCTTCTGAGTTCAGACATGACCTGAAGACCAGTGTCTATGTTATCAGAAATACACTGTAAATGGGAGAATTTGAAATAAGTAAGAATTGCTGTAACCAGGCTTACTTAGCTTTTGATTTATTGCTGCTCATTATTTGGCATATTTTATTTTTCTCCATATTCCATGGTTTAGGCTTTAGGTTTGGGTTTAGTTTGTTTTTCTTAGTCAATATTTGTTCTAACTACCATTCACCCATCTCTAGGTAATAGACATGACACACGTATTGATCATTTTTCAATTCTTTCACTTGATTTTTCTTTTTATAACAGTGCTAGAATTCTCTACGTTATTCCTGAAGTGATCTCGAATTATTGATTTTACCGTTCCTCCTCATAAGAGAGTCTTATTTTCACAACAATTTCAACTTAAATCTTTAGGATTAAAGTTGTTTATCGGGTTTCTTGGTGCTCCCAAATCTTATTTTATTCAGCCTCTCCAAAACTGTACTCATTCGGTAACTATTTACTGAACTCCTATTATATACCATGTTTGGGGTTATGCCATGGAGATTGCAAGAAGAATAAAACATGTTCTCTATTGTACACAAGCTCACTCACAGTAGTTGGTCAGCTTACCTATCATTTACTTATTCAAATCCACTTTGTGAATGTTTCCCAATATACAACACAAAGCAGAAATATGCTTACTCTTACCATAATAACAAGCCCATCTTTTAATCTATTAGTCCTTGTATTTCCTGTCTCTTAATTAAACTTTTCTACTTTAGGAAAGTAATGTATATTCAGAGTGTTTAAGAATAAAACTCCAGAGACAAAGAAAACAAGACTAAAACTCCAGAACCAACCTGCTTGTGTACACACCTCACTCTGCCTTTTGTATATATTATCTGTGTGACCTTGGGAATTATAGTGAAGTTTTTTGAGCCTTATGTTCTTATCTGCAAGAGTGATATCAGAACCTACCTTTTATGATTGCTGAGAGAATTATTTGGCTTAATTATTATTTGGCTTAATATCCCAAAACACTTAGGACTGATGTCTGGAGAAGATGGTAGAGTAGGAGGAACCTGAACTCATCTCCCATGGGTACACCTAGATAACACTCACATCATTGTGAATAATCCAGAAAATGACTCAAAGACTGGCAGAACAAACTGTACAGTTAAATGTAGAGAAGAGGGTAGGGAGGGTAGAGATATGCTGAGGAGCTAAACCCTCTGGGTCTGGCCACCAGGCAGAGAACTGCAGACAAATAAAGGGGAGAGAAGCAGACTACCACACTGGGGCGCCTGCATGGAAAAGATGAATCCTCATTACATTTGGCTCTGAAAAACAGAGGGGATGCATTTTGTGAGTTCTTACAACCTGTGGGGACCTAAAGCCTAGAACTTTAAAAGTCAGCAGGTTCAAACTATGGGACAGCTGGAAGGGAGATAGGAAACTGACCCCTGCCCTTAAAGGACAGCAAAACAAACAGTCCTGGGAGATAATGCATAGGTAGAAGCTTAAAATATGCCTGGGGCAATAGAGAGGGAGAGCTATTTACTAGTATCAGAGTTCCCAGAGACTTCTCTACTAATAAAGAAGCTAGTAAGGTGTCATTCCCCTCTGCAGCCACACAGCAATAAACACAGGCTACATGCAGGAACCACCTTGCCTGCATTGACTATACAACTTATTATACTATGACCTGCCCCCTCCAGCAGGGCCAGCCTCAGTTCCAGCTCTGCAGGTCCCCTCCCCCAGAAGACCTGCACAAACCTTGCCAACACCTTGTCTCCTGACTGCATGTCTTAGGCGTGTTCTAACATCATCAGCAGCAGCTGCTCATATGACCCCCTCCCTTCCCTGCCAGAGAAGGATGCAAGTACCTTGTTAAAACTGAGAGTCTTGCCCATGCATGCTTTGCAGAGCAACCACAGCCAGCCCCAATCTTTGCATCAGCTGTGTGTCCCCTGTGGAAGAGGACCAACACTCTCGTTAAAAATTTACACCCTGTCCACTACTTACAAGAACAAGAGAGTTAACACAGAAAAACAGATGCAGAGAGCTAGACAAAATGAGGAGACTGAGGAACAGATCCCAAATGAAAGAATAGAACGAAATCACAGCAAGGGACCTAAGCAAAATGGAGATGAGTAATAACCTGATAGAGAATTTAAAGTAATGATCATAAAAGTATTCCCTGGGCTTAAGATTAAAGGACATAAGTGAGAACCTTAACAAAGAGATAAAAAAAGAATCAGGCAGGATGAACAACACAATAATTGTAATAAAACATACACTAGATGGGGCACCTGGGTGGCTCAGTTGGTTAAACATCTGACTCTTGATTTCAGTTCAGGTTATGATCTCATGAACCATAAGACTGAGCCTCATGTTGGGCTCTGTCCTGACAGCTTGAAGTCTGCTTAGGATTCACTCTCTCCCTCTCTCTGCCCCTCCCCTGCTCATGTGAACTGGTGCTCTCCCTCTCGCTCTCAAAAATAAATAACCTTAAAAAAAACAAACGTAATGAAATAAATAGCAGGCTAGCAGAAGCATAAGAATGTATCAGTGCCCTGGAAGATAGAATAATGGAAAATAATCAAGCTGAGCAGCCAAGAGAAAAAAAAATATGCAAAATGAGAATAGACTTGGAGAACTCAATGACTCCATCGAGTATAATAACATTTGTGTTATATAAATCCTAGAAGAAGAAGAGAGAAAAGGGGGTAGGAAACTTATTTGAAGAAATAATGGTTGAAAACGTCCTGAATCTGGAGAAGGAAACAGAAATTCAGATGCAGGAGGCAAAGAGATTCCACAACAAAATCAATCCAAGGAGATCCACACCAAGACACATGGTAATGAAAATGGCAGAGCAGTAGTAAAGAAAGAAGCAAAAGAACAGAAAGCAGTTACATACAAGGAAAACCCCATAAGGTTATTAGCAGATTTTTCAGCAGAAGTCTTGCAGGACAGAGGGAGTGGCATGACATATTCAAAGTGCTGAAAGGAAAAAAATCTGGAGTCAAGAATATTCTACCCAGCAAGGCTATGATTCAGAATTGAAGGAGACATAACAAATTTCCCAAACAAATAAAAGTTAAAGGAGTTCATGTCCACTAAACTAGCTCTATAAGAAATGTTAAAGGGGACTCTATGACTGGAAAGGAAAGATCACAGGTAAAAGTAAGAAAAGTAAGAAGCACAACAGCAATAAAAAATATATCTATAGAAATCAGTCAAGAAACTCTCAAAATAAAAGGGTGTAAACTATGAAACCATATACCTGAAATGTGGGGGGAAGAGGAATAAACAATGGGCTTAAACTTAAGCATCTATCGATTTAACATAGACAGATATATAGAGAAGATGTTATATCCAAACTTAAATGTAAACACAAATCAAAAACCAGTAGTACATATGGAAAGACTAAAGAAAAATGAATCAAAATATATCACTAAAGAAAGCAAACTAATCATGAGAAAAGAGAACAAGAAAAACAAGGAATAGAGAAAAATTACAAAACAACCATAAAACCAGTAACAAATTGGCAATAAACATGTACCTATCAATGATTACTTTGAATGTAAATGGACTAAACACTCCAATCAAAAGACCTAGGGTGACAGAATGGATGAACAAACAAGAAAGAGTACAACATCCATTCATGATAAAAATCCTCAGCAAAGTAGGGTTAGAGGGATCATATAATAAAGACCATATATGAAAAACTCACAGCGAAAATCATACTAATGAGGGAAAAAACTGACAACTTTCCCTCAGATATCAGGAACATGACTGGGATGTTCCTCTTCACTTTTATTCAACATACTACTGGAAGTTCTAACCACAACAATCAGTCAAGAGAAATAAACAAAAAACATCCAAATTGGTTAGGAAGAAGTAAAACTTTATCTGCAGATGATATGATAATATATATAGAAAACCCTAAAAACTCCACCAAGAAACTCCTAGAGGTGATAAATGAAGCTAGTAAGGTCACAAGATTACAAAATCAATATACAGAAGTTGATTGCATTTCTATACATTAATAATGAAGCAACAGAAAGAGAAACTAAGAAAACAACCCCATTTTCAATTGTACTAAAAATAATAAAATATGTAGGAATAAACTTAACCAAAGAGGTGAAAGGTATTCTGAGAACTACAAAACAATTATGAAAGAAATTGAAGATGACACAAAGAAATGGAAAGTCATCCCATGCTCATGGATTGGAAAAGGAAATACTGCTAAAATATCTATACTACCCAAAACAATCTACACATTTAATGCAATCTCTATCAAAATACCAACACATTTTTCACAGAACTAGAACAATCTCAAAATTTGTATGAAACCACAAAAGACCCCAAATAGTCCAACTAATCTTGAAAAAGAAAAATTAAACTGGAAGTATCAAAATTCCAGACTTCAAGGTATACTACAAAGCTATTATCAAAACAGTGTGGTACTGGCACAAAAAAATAGACACGTAGAACAGTGGAACAGAAAACACAGAAATAAACAGAAACACAGAAATAAGCCAACAGTTATACGCTCAATTAATCTTTGACAAAGGAGGAAATATCCACTGGGGAAAAAGTCTCTTCAGCAAATTATATTAGGAAAACTGGTTACCTACATGCAAAAAATGAAACTGGACCACTTTCTTACACCATACACAAAAATAAACTCAAAATGGATTAAAGACTGAATTGTGAGGCCTTAAACCATAAAAATCCAAGAAGAATGCACAGGCAGTAATTTACCTGATGTTGACTCTAATGTCAGTTTTTATACGTCTCCTGAAGAAAGATATGTGTCTGGCATTGGCTCTAATAACACTCTTTAGATATGTCTCCTGACACTGGCTCTAATAACACTTTTTAGATTTGTCTCCTGAAGATATGTCTCCTGAAGCAAGGAATATAAAAACAAAAGTAAACAATTGGGACTACATCAAAATAAAAATCCTCTGCAAGCAAAGGAAACACCAACGAAACTTAAAGAGAACCTACAGAAAGGGAGAAGATATTTGCAAATGACATATCTGATAAATGGTTAGTATTCAAAGTATATAAAGAACTTATAAAACTCAACACCCAAAGAACAAATGATCCAATTAAAAATGGGCAGAAAACATGAATAGACATTTCTCCAAAGAAGACATACTGATGGCCAAGAGACACATAAAAATTAATGCTCAATATCACTCATCCTCAGGGAAATACAAATAAGAGCACTGTGAGGCATCACCTCATACCTGTCAGAAAGGCTAAAATCAACAACACAAGAAACAAGTGTTGACAAGGATGTGGAGGAAAACGAACCCTCATGCACTGTTGGTAGGCATGCAAACTAGTGCAACCACTGTGGAAGACAGTATGGAGGTTCCTCAAAAAATCACTGTTTTACACCTGTAACAAATAAAACACTGTATGTTATACACACTGGAATCAAAACAAACACACAAATAAAATACTTAGGACAATGTTTGGCAAATTATACATGTTGTATCAATGTTAGTGATTATTATTTGGAAAATCAGAAAAGAATTATTCCTTACTCTAAATATGAAAAATTCTCCTTTACTTCTAAATTTTTATTATATGTTATGTAGTTTTTCTTTCTAAAAAAATACAATTAATTAATTTAAATTTTCCATGATGTTTATTCCATTACTTGTGTAACTGGGCAAATTAGATTTTTATCTTTGCTTATTATATTATCCTAGTTTTGAATACTGCATTATCTTTGAGATGAGGATTGTGTATTACATAATTCAAACATTATAAAATTACTCATCTGTATGCAAAATCTTCCTCACCCTCTCTATATATATCCACTCCTTATTACTTCTTGACTTGCACCATCACTGCTTTTAGGAGGCCAGTAATAAAGAAGGTGATACTCAAACTCTTCCTTTCCTTCTCTCGTGGTTCAAATACTTGTAATGGTCTTTAGTTTTTATTTTCTTATTTATGTTAGTTAGATTTTGCCAACATACTCTTTATTCTTGCTCCTCTTTAATTTCTTTCATATATTTCTTAATTAGTTATCTCAAAAGAGATGTGAGTATATGTGGGAAAATACATATATACTAAATATATTACACACACTTTATTTTTTATCTACCTATTTATTCATAGCTTCTTTCTGCCTCTCCAAGCCATGAATATTAAATGGGACAGAAATTCCAGGAGTTCTAATTCTTTTACAAATATAGGCATATGCAAATTCAGAGATCACTCTGGAGGCCAGATGTAACTATTGTCATATATAACATTTCCAAAACAGAAAATGTTTTCTAAAACAAGAGTGAAGTATAAATATTATGTTTTTTTAAAAATTTTTTAACGTTTATTTATTTTTGAGACAGAGAGAGACAGTGCATGAACGGGGGAG
The DNA here is from genome assembly GCF_023721935.1 of Panthera uncia. Lineage (NCBI taxonomy): Eukaryota > Metazoa > Chordata > Mammalia > Carnivora > Felidae > Panthera > Panthera uncia. The sequence goes on along the minus strand of NC_064808.1, from coordinate 77,557,967 downwards.
GGTCAGAGAGAGGGAGACACAGAATCTGAAACAGGCTCCAGGCTCTGAGCTGTCAGCACAGAGCCCGACACGGGGCTCGAACTCACAGACCGTGAGATCGTGACCTGAGCCGAAGTCGGCCGCTTAACCTACTGAGCCACCCAGGCGCCCCAAAATATTATGTGTTTTGATATCAACAGTCATGCATTATTTGTGTTGTTCAGAAACTTGAGATACTACTCCCAGCCATCAATCTATTCTTTAGTTATCAACCCTAAATAACAAAATATTGGTATAAATTTATGGTTCGCAAAGCTCTTTAATAGTATATCTTTACATCAGGTGTGTAAAGAAGCATGGAAGCTGACATCATGCTACATGTGAGGGGGTGAGGCCCAGGGAGGTTCAGCTCCTTACACAAAGATCCAAAGATCTTAAATACAAACCCTTGAACTGAAGCCAGGTCAGTGTATTTAGTATTCAATGCTATGTTGACAAGAATGTAGTGCCACTAATATACTACATCGTGTACAGAAATACTTCAGAAACTCTACCAAAGCTTCATGTATTTTTTCTTCTTTTACCAATTGCGTGGTTTTTGTTGAGTAAATATAGTTGAAATATTTTAATGTTTTGTATTGAAGTTTGTCTTTATGTTTGTCTGCAGATGACCCTGACCACAAGATAATGGGGGAAAATCCAAAGGAAGAAACTCAAGTTGCACCCACTGTATATGCGACAGGCATAGTGAAACTTTACAATGTCAGCTTTGTGATCTTATGTCATTTTTTACTGTGCCATGACAGTGTAAATTGAGGATTTTTTTCAAAGTCAGGGTATAATACAAAATTTTAAAAAAGTCTAGAGATACCTCATAGGTACCATGATGTCATCTATGACCCCCTCTAGTGCACATTTGTCATCCTTTTGTCTCAGTACTTGAACCTTTTCATAGATTTGGAATCTTGAAGAAAAAAAAATCCCATTTTTACTCTATGCTTATATTACAGGACCAAAAATATGGTTTAGACAGTCATTATTTTTTATTTCTTATGTTGATTTAAGGAATAAATTTAAAAATATCAAAATGAATGGATTGTCCACAGCAATAACAATCAACACATATTACCAAATCATAAAACATTTAAGATTATACTAAATATTAATATTGACTCTCAACTATTATCTCCCTGCAGATGATAAATCTAAGGCAATCTTAGAAATTCCATTTCTCTTTCCAGTGAAATATTCAGGAAGAAACATCCACCCAAATCTAGTAACGTGATTTGAAGTTTGATCTATTAGGAAGCCCCTGAGGAAAATTGTCTGACTGTGAAGACAGTTATCATTTCTAGACGGGATCTTGTGTATTGACCTGAAGATGAAGCCCACTGAGAATGGGAAACACTGAATCAAGTGGAAAAATGCAAAGACCCTGGGTTCTATAAAGTCACTGAACCATAAAATCACACAACTATGAAATCTTCCTCTCTCTGGACTTACTGTTATGTGAGGAAATTAATTTCTACTTTAAGCTTGGTTTGGTCATTTGTGCACAAAAATATCCTGACTAATGTCAAAATAAATGTTCAGTTTAAAGTTAGTTCTCTCCATTTCCTCTCCCTCTGGGAAATACCATAGTATGTCTGTAGACTCCTAAAGTAAAACCAACTAATTAATAACCCTGTGTAACCATGGCAATTAATATACTACCAAAATGCATGTAATGCTGAATTTAATCTTCTTGAAGAATAATATTGCTTGGTTCTATCTAATAATTATAATCTACTAATTTGTCTCTGAAAAACTGCTATTTAGTGAATTTAATGAATGAATCCTTTATTGTTTTCATAATGATAGCCTCTATAAACAAAAAAGCTTAACTTTCAAATGGGTTTTATGAATCCTTATTAATGGTTTAACAAGATGTGAAACAATCACTATAACTATCAGATTTACAATCCCATTAACCACTAAATGGTACTAAATGCTAATTTGTATGCTGAAATAAATTTCATTCCAGTACCAAAAACATATTCATTAAATCACTGATATAAACTAAATCCTTTTAAGAATTTTTGTTATGTGTTATGCTCCAACTTAAAAGAAAAGAAAAAAATGGTAAACAATTAGACAAGATTATGTTGCCTATACAATATTTTCAAAGGAAGAGAAATTCAGCATGCTCTCTCTAGATAACTACACAAATACATACACATACACACACCTATTAAGAGAGAGAGTAATCTTATGTAAATTTATATACATATAAATGTACACATACAGCATGTGTGCCAGACATATAAAGTATGCAATTTTCATGTATGCATACAAACTCATGCACAAATACAATTTCAATCATATCCATCTTGTGCTGCAAAATCAAGATCAAAGTTCTAAATAAGTGATGATTATCTATTTTGTATTTATTATTTTACATTTTAATTTATAAAGATTATCATGAAAATAATATTTACTTGCAGTTTAGAGACATTTTGTGTATGTTAATAATTACACTACAGTTTCTGTTTCTCAAATTAATTTAACAATTAATTTATGTATACCAGGAGTAAATATTGCACTCCACAGATCAGAATTATACTACATAGACACATGATAAATAGAAGAGTTCTAATAATGAAGCTCCAATTCACTAAATGTTTACAAATACTATAGCTTATTCTTAATTCTTAATATATTATTTGTACTCAGGCATTTGACACAGTTATTATATAATTTTTAAAAGTTTTTCTCTTTAAATAAGTTCACAGAATTCTGAACCAATTTTTTTCAGCTGTAGCTCTTTTATTTTCTAAATAGAATTTTATATTGCTCATATTAATCTGAGAACTGAGTTGAATTTTTTAAAGTCAGGTTAATGTATTACATCAGAATGCATTGGACTTGCAATAAGCTATGCCCCAATTTATAACCAGTTCTACATATTTGCACTGTTTTCACCTCCAACTAAGAAATGCACTAACAATGAATTACGTGCTTACACAAATAGAAGTGGCATTTCCTACCACTGCAGGAAAACCTCTGTAGGAAACTCAAAGAAGGCAGAGGTTAAATGTTGTATTCAAATCAGGGAATAAATAAAGTGCACCAGGTTTTTTTTTGTTTTTGTTTTTTGTTTTTAATGTTTACCCTTGAGAGAGAGACAGAGAGAGAGAGAGAGAGAGAGAGAGAGAGAGAGAGAGCGCATGGGCAGGGGAGGGGCAGAGAGAGAGAAGGAGACACAGAATCCAAAGCAGGCTCCAGGCTGTCAGCACACAGCCCAACACACGCCTCGAACCCACAAATTCTGAGATCATGGCCTGAGCTGAAATTGAACACTTAACCAACTGAGCCACCCAGGCATCCCATACTGTACCAGTTTTTAATGTGTATTATATCTAGTGATTTCTATGCAGATTATTAAAATTGGAAACTTTCATTATTTTTTAAATATTATGGCAATATTTATAATATTACCAGGAAAATAACTTTCAGTTTATTAACCAAATGAGAAATATATAAACTCTATATGAGAAATATTTTAAGAAATAAATAACCCATGATATTGCTCAAAAATGTGTTAAAATGGAGATTCTAAGGATATTTGCAGTTCGTTTTGGAATTTTAATAAATAGGTAATTTGAAAATTATTAAATATTAATTATTAAAATAATTGGAGAATATTTTCACACACTTAAAAAAGGTTATTCCAGCAAATGGCAAAACCTGTCTCCTTATGAAGATTCAATTCAATTAGAAACAACAGGTTTGTTAAGTAAGACCCCAGAAATATTTTTGTTTTATTTTATTTTAAACACATCAAATGAAATGTATTCTACAAAACAATCTAAATCTATTTTGTTTAGGGGCGCCTGGGTGGCTCAGTCGGTTAAGCATCCGACTTCGGCTCAGGTCGTGATCTCGCGGTACGTGAGTTCGAGCTGTGTGTCGGGCTCTGTGCTCACAGCTCAGAGCCTGGAGCCTGTTTCAGATTCTGTGTCTCCCTCTCTCTCTGACCCTCCCCCGTTCATGCTCTGTCTCACTCTGTCTCAAAAATAAATAAACGTTAAAAAAATTTTTACAAAATAAATAAACAAATCTATTTTGTTTCTACAAAGTCATATTTCAGTAAAATTAAAAAAATGGAAGCTAATCAATAATCAGAAAAAATCCATAAAAATATTTCTATTCTTTTTTATGAATGTGTATCTTTTGCAAATTACCTAAGTTCTACTGTGATAAAGATTGTTGAATAATCTGTGAAGTCAATAATATATGTCAGAAGAAACAAATCCTACTTTCACTCTCCTACTTATAAATGTCTTCAGAAAAAGCAACTTTTGTTGTGGAGAGAAAGTAAAGCAGTATTAAAATTATGATATGCGAATGTCTCCTGATTTTTCTGATGTTGAGATTAACATATTTCCTACCAACATTTCATAAAGAACGTTGAAACAATTCTGCTAGATTAAGAAGTAAAAATGATATAAACTAGTCATTTTACTTTTGTGTGCCGATCTTGGAAAGTTGACAATTTGGGAAATATCTAACTCAACTTAGTTCATTGCTTATATCTTTATCATAGCCTGTGGGAAAGCATTTCTTTAAACATAAGCAATTCTTTGCTTTAATTTTTGATACAGATGCAATAACCATAAATATTGTGCAAAGGGCATCAGCTGTGTCTGAAGTAGAATTATAATAGTACTTCCTTTCCATACTCCAGACAAGTCTGTGGATAGTATTCTACTTCTGCCATGTTTGTACCAATCTCCAATTTTGACACTAAATGCAATCTAGATCTATTATGACATATAGTTCTCTTTTGCTGTATTGAACTGTTGTCATTTATACCAACTAATTCTCAAGACCCAAAGGGCAGTGAATTCAATTAGTCTCACACAGATTTGCCATCTAGTGATGACAGAAGGTAAATATAGATTTAAAAAAAAAAACTACAAATATTTATGAAACACTCTAAAGCACTGACAAAGATAAACGATGAATATGAGATTGAACTTAGGTGAAAGGGCTCCAATACAGTGAGAGACAAGCACATAAACAACTAATTTTAAGGTAAAATGATATTTTAAAAGTTAGAAAGATGTATATAATATATGCTGAGAGAGAACAGAGGATGAAGAATGAACTCTGACAGGTAGATAATGGAAGTCTCTATCTTGAGAGGTGGAACTTGAACTAGTTTCCTGTAAAACTAGTAAAGTCTTAATGGTTAGGTTACTGGGGAACAGTTTTAGTAGTTTACTAGATTTATACATTGAAATGAAAAAGTTGTGAATTTAGGGGACTTATGGCTGATACGACATGGAAGATTGACAGGGAATATTTTAATGTTAACATCAGAAAAATCAAAAGATGTTCTTATAATTTTAATACATATTATGTGCATTTTTCAATAAAGATAAAGTACCAGGAAGGCATAACTATTCTTATTTTGTTCATCTGTGTTCTCTATGTTTAAGACAGAAGGTGGCATTCAATGAGGAGTTTAAAAACATCATCTAAATTATGGGAAAAGCCCATGACTAATGAATGTATAAAGAAGATGTGATATATATATATATATATATATATATATATATATGCATGCAATGGAATATTACTCGGCCATAAAAATGAATAAAATCTTGTCATTTGCATTGATGTGGATGAAACTATAGAGTACTATGCTAAGTGAAATAAGTCAGAGAAAGACAAACCCTATATGATTTCACTTTAAGAAACAAAACAAATGATCATAGGGATAAAAAGAAAGAGGCAAATCAAGAAACAGACTCTGAACTATAGAGAACAACTGATGGTTACCAGGAGGGAGGAGGGTGAGGGGATGGGTTAAATAGGTGATGGGGATTAAGGAGTGCACTTGTGATGGGCACTGGATGTTGTATGGAAGGGTTGAATCACTAAATTTTAATTTGAAACTAATTTTTTCATTGTATGTAAACTAACTGGAATTTAAATAAAAACTTACAAAGGAAAAAAATAAATAAAAATACTATGAAATATCAACTTGCTATAAGGAAGGTGGACTAGAGAGGAATACCTTTGGGGAGAAATCCCACCATATTCTTCTTATTTCACTGGGGTCTAGAATAGTCTCTTGATTGACATCCGCCATGAATTCAGTTAATATTTGTTTGAATGTTAATTGCCACAAAGGTGATTAGGAGATGTGATTATAAAGAAGTCTAGGAATATTTAAAAGTCGTTTCTTCAATCCATAAGCACTGGGGCACATCATTGGATATTTTTTAAGACTCAGTGGTGGCACTACTAAATCCATGTCCAATACTCAATTACTATTTCTTCCTCAATAATAGAGCTTCAATTTTTTTTCACAGCAGCACATTTAAGGAATAACCTTTCTTTATCTTCTTTCCACCCAAGGAGAGTCAAATGACAGTTTTGGCCATTGAGATAAAAGCAGAAGTAACTACCTGATGCTTGTAGAGGCCTTTTAAATGGGGCATACAAGGATGGCTTGTCTCTTGGACCTTCACAATTATGACTGCAGCCCAACTGTGAACATGGAGAGTCATGTCACTTTTTACAAATGGTAGAGCACAACTCTAAAATGAGACCAATTTCTTAATATCACCACGGAACTATCTTAACAACACTGAACTTTGTCAGTACTTTAGAATGTTTCATAAGTATTTGTAGTTTTTTTTTAAATCTATATTTACCTTCTGTCATCACTAGATGGCAAATCTGTGTGAGACTAATTGAATTCACTGCCCTTTGGGTCTTGAGAATTAGTTGGTATAAATGACAACAGTTCAATACAGCAAAAGAGAACTATATGTCATAATAGATCTAGATTGCATTTAGTGTCAAAATTGGAGATTGGTACAAACATGGCAGAAGTAGAATACTATCCACAGACTTGTCTGGAGTATGGAAAGGAAGTACTATTATAATTCTACTTCAGACACAGCTGATGCCCTTTGCACAATATTTATGGTTATTGCATCTGTATCAAAAATTAAAGCAAAGAATTGCTTATGTTTAAAGAAATGCTTTCCCACAGGCTATGATAAAGATATAAGCAATGAACTAAGTTGAGTTAGATATTTCCCAAATTGTCAACTTTCCAAGATCGGCACACAAAAGTAAAATGACTAGTTTATATCATTTTTACTTCTTAATCTAGCAGAATTGTTTCAACGTTCTTTATGAAATGTTGGTAGGAAATATGTTAATCTCAACATCAGAAAAATCAGGAGACATTCGCATATCATAATTTTAATACTGTATTTAAATGTGTCCATCTTCTAAATAAAGTTTAAATATTATAAGGGCAGAACTACTCTTGTTTTGTTCAACTGTGCTCCTTGGGTCTAAAACAGAACCTGGAATGCAAGGGTAAGTTAATAAATTTTACAAAATATCAATTAAGTTTGAAACAAAAGACTTTCTAAGCAATTTTTCTTGACTTAATTATTTATGAAACAGACCTCCTTAAGCTATTAAAAAACTTCAAATATCTATCAATATAATTCCTTATTGAGGTAAAATTGGCCTTTCCCTTGTTTTCATTTACTTATTAAAGTAAATCCCAATTAAAATGAATTTACTATTATGCCTAGGCCATTAGAATTTAGAAAAATTAATAAAACTGAAGACATACATATGGCCAAGAGACACATGAAAAGATGCTCAACGTCACTCATCATCAGGGAAATACAAATCAAAACCACACTGAGATACCACCTCATGCTGGTCAGAGTGGCCAAAATGAGCAAATCAGGAGACTATAGATGCTGGCGAGGATGTGGATAAACGGGAGCCCTCTTGCACTGCTAGTGGGAATGCAAACTGGTGCAGCCGCTCTGGAAAACAGTGTGGGGGTTCCTCAAAAAATAAAATAAAATAAAATAATGAACTACTGTATGACCCAGCAATAGCACTGCAAAGAATTTGCCCAAGGGATACAGGAGTGCTGAGGCATAGGGACACACGTACCCTAATGTTTATAGCAGCACTTTCAACAATAGCCAAATTATGGAAAGAGCTTAAATGTCCATCAACTAACCAATGGATAACGAAGATGTGGTTTATATATACAATGGAATACTACTTGGCACTGAAAACGAATGAAATCTGGCCATTTGCAGCAACATGGATGGAACTGGAGGCTATTATGCTAAGTGAAATAAGTCAGGCAGAGAAAGACAGATACCATGTTTTCACTCATGTGTGGATCTTGAGAAACTTAACAGAAGACTATGGGGAAAGGGGAGGTGGGAAAAAGTTACAGAGAAGGAGTGGCCAAACCATAAGAGCTCTTAAGGACTGAGAACAAACTGAGGGTTGATGGGGAGTGGAGGAGAGGGCAAAGTGGGTAATGGGCATGGAGGAGGGCACTTGGGATGAGCACTGGGTGTTGTACGGAAACCGATTTGACAACAAATTATATTTAAAAAAGAAAATTAATAAAATGTTCACTTTAAAAATTATCTTTCAAATTTCTTCTTTTGAGTCGTTGTAGATCACCATACTTTAAATATTATGCTCAATCTTAAAAAAAAAAACTGTTGCCCTTCCCCTTCTAGCTTAATGGAATATATGATAAGTAATAATGTGAATCTATTAAAAAAGTAGTTATATATATTAGGAAATGTGTCTAACTTGAATCCTACCTCTTCAGTAAATATGTATTGGTTAAGAATTAACTCAATAGAGCACTAAAGAAAGAGGATTTGCAAGAATTCTCAAAATAACATTCAAAAATTATTTTATTATTTACATACTATATGAGAGAAAATCGAGGCTTGACAAGTCATATAACTTCTGTTTCAGTGAGCAGATGGGCAATAACCTGGCATGACAGACTTCATAAATTCCACTAATGCTATCTCTATATTAAACATCAAAGTGCATGTATCCCTTTGCATTAGTATTTTTTTATTCTTTGAGTGCTTTAAACATCAAAGTGCATGTATCCCTTTGCATTAGTATTTTTTTATTCTTTGAGTAAATACCTAGTAGGGCAATTGCTTGATCATAGGGTCTTTCTATTTTTAACTTTTTGAGGGACTTCCATACTGTTTTCCAGAGTGGCTGCATCAGATTGCATTCCTAGCAAGATTACCCAAGTGCAACTGGAGGCATAAGACTATATTTTGTAAAGTAATATTCAGTTTTCACAGTTTCAATAATCATTTTCAATATGTTTGTAATCAACTGAGAGTTTAAATAGCTCAGAAACACTCGATTTATTGCAGTTATTTTTATGTAAGGTGATAGTCCAAATGCATTGATTCTTTGACATAATTGTTCCTGGTAAACAGAATTGAACATGATATATTGTCACAAGAGATTTATTTGATAACATTTTAATAGTTCTCCAGAGGAGAGTTTTGTTATTTGTGCACATTTTTAATTTAATTTAGTTTTTTAAATTTTTATTTAATTTCCAATTAGCATACAGTGTGATATTATTTTCAGGTGTAGAATTTAGTGATTCAGTACTTCCATACAATAACTGGTGCTTATCACAGCAAGTGCCCTCCTTAATGCCCAGCATCTACTTAACCCACCACCCACTGACCTCCCCTCTGGTAACCATAAGTTTGTTCTCTATAGTTGAGTCTGTTTCTTGATTTGCCTATTGTTTTTCCCTTTCCTTATTTGTTTTGCTTCTTAAATTCCACATATGAGTGAAATCATATGATTTCTGTCTTTCTCTGACTGACTTATTTTTCTTTTGCTTAGCATAATACCCTCTAACTCCATCCATGTTGCTGCAAATGGCAAGATTTCATTCCTTTTTATGGCTGAATAAAGTTCCAGTGTGTGTGTGTGTGCGTGCGTGTGTGTGTGTGTGTGTGTGTATGTTTGTGTGTGTGTATTACATCTAGTATGCAGTATATATCCATTCATCTATCAATGGACACTTGGGCTGTTTCATAATTTGGCTATTGTAAATAATGCTGCTTTAAACATCAAAGTGCATGTATCCCTTTGCATTAGTATTTTTTTATTCTTTGAGTAAATACCTAGTAGGGCAATTGCTTGATCATAGGGTCTTTCTATTTTTAACTTTTTGAGGGACTTCCATACTGTTTTCCAGAGTGGCTGCATCAGATTGCATTCCTAGCAACAGTGCAAGAGGGTTCCTTTTTCTCCATATCCTCACCAACACTTGTTTCCTGTTTGTTTATTGTAGCCATTCTGACATGTATGAAGTAATATCTAATTGTAGTTTTGCTCTGCATTTCCTTGATGATCAGTGATGTTGAGCATCTTTTCATGTGTCTCTTGGCCATATGTATGTCTTCTTTGGAAAAAAATGTCTGTTCAGGTCTTCTGCCCATTTTTTAATTGAATAATTTTTTTGTTTGATTGAGTTTAATAAATTCTTTATATATTCTGGATAGTAACTAACCTTTTATCAGCTCTGTCATTTGCAAATATCTTCTCCCATTCTGTAGGCTGCCTTTTAGCTTTATTGATTGTTTCCTTCACTGTGCAGAAGCTTTTTATTTTGATGAGGTCCCAATAGTTTATTTTTGCTTCTGTTTCCATTGCTTCAAGAGATATATCTAGAAAGAAGTTTCTATGGCTGATATCAGAGAGGTTACTGTGTGTGTTCTCCTCTAGGATTTTTATGGTTTCAGGCCTCATATTTAGGTCTTTAATCCATTTTGAATTTAGTTTTGTGTATCATGTAGGAAAGCAGTCCAGTTTCATTTTTTTGCATGTTGCAGTCTAGTTTTCCTAAAACCACTTGTAGAAGAGGCTTTTTCCCATTGGATATTCTTTCCTGCTTTGTCTAAGATTAATTAATTTTTTATATAAAATCACATTTTCAGATAATTTAACCTTAAAAGTAAGGCCTAGTTGTTGTTGTTGTTGTTGTTGTTGTTGTTGTTGTTTCTAAGTGGAATGCTCAGGTAAGCAAGTGAATATATGACTGATATTCAAGCCCACTCCCCCCTCCCTTAAAATTAGTTTAATTACTTGTCTAGTTACTGTCTAGATATATATTATGTGTATTTGATCAAGAAGAGTGACATCATTAACTAGGGTAAAAGATAGGCAGTGGATTAAATACGTAGAAAGTTTTCCCTAACTTCTCCATGTATAGTTGATTACCACCCCTTATGTACATACTATGCTCTGCAATCATCTGTGTGTCAGGAGGGTGGGGGGAGGCGTGGTTAGTTGGTTTCTTTTCTTTTGCATCTTTTTCAAATGTTTTATTTTATTTTTTGAGAGAGAGCACAGGTGGGGCAGGGGCAGAGAAAGAGAGGGACAGAGGATCTGAAGCAGGCTCAACACTGACAGCAGCGAGTCTGATACAGGGCTCAAACTCACAAATCACGAGATTACAACTTGAGCAGATGCTCAACCAACTGAGCTACCCAGGTCCCCCTGCATCTTTTATGTTTGGAACAAAATCTGGCAGGTATCAGGGGTTTAGTCTGTTGAACTAATCTGGAATATTTGTCTCAAGAAAACCACATTAAAAAACATAGTTTGAGGCATAAAGTTAAATGACAGCTAGGCATGATAGTTGTCTTTAATTCTTCTAAGGAGTGCCATCTTTCATTTTACAAATGCATGGATATACACTATGTAAAAATAGTTCCTTAGATATGACTGGCTGATCATATCCTTGACTTGGTAGAAATTATAATATTCCTAAAAATTTCTTTAACCTTCCCCAGATGTGAGTCACCCTGTCTAAAAAAATAATTATATGTTAATATAAATAGTATTAATGTGATCACTAAAAAAATCAGGTATGTCAGAGTGAATACTAGTCTAAATTGGGGGAAAAATGGTGGTAATCTGGGATGCCTATTTTTAATTTTTATGTTCTAGGATGTCTTCATCCCAATTTCCACAATAGTATATTTAAGCTATGTAACTTTTTAAATCTACTAAAATACACATTTGCATTTGCTATAATATATGGTATTAATATACAATTTGATACCATTTTTGTCCTGCTGCATATGTGTATACCAAAAATTAGTTCAAAAAGATAAATATAGTTAAAATATTATTTAAAAACTAGGCTATACTTTCCCCACTGATTTAAAATGCCCCTTTATTTGCAAACCCAATTTTAATTTATGTACATATGTATTAACGTCTTCGCTCTGTTCAAATAATATACTTCTCTATTCCTGAACATTATTTTCAACATTTGGACTTAATAGGACATGCATTTGCACATTGCCTGCTACCAACTCTAAAATATTTCACTTGTTAGATTTTTTTAATTTAATAATATCATCCCCACAACAATATGGTTCAAACATCTTTTACCATGGTATGTTAACTGTAAGGCATTGCATAAAGTGCAACCTTTGTTGCTAGCATTTCAGTCCACAAATCACAAATAGACATCATGTTTAGCGGCCAATCACATCACTTCTTTCAAATTCTGTCAGTGGTTATTGCATACTTAATTAGCTCATATACAGACAGCAAAATGTGTAGCTGTTTTGGCTCTTTACCAATAATAAACTCACATGACATTTTACAAAATTCGTCAATCAAAAGAGGTAACTAGGCAACAAAAGTAAAATGCAACAAATAAAAGTTATAATGCTGGAGTGAAACTGGATGTGTTTAGATTTGAAAATGATGACAGTAAAGCAAAAATAAGATAAGTCTTAGATCTGCATGACCCTATGATACAAAGAATATTGAAAATCTCTGATTAATATAAAAACAGATAATTCATAATTACTGTATTTTCTTAATAAATATCTTATCCTCTCCCAATCTATAAACATTTAGTCAGAAAATATTTTTGAGCGTGTATTATGTGTCAGCCATCATTAAAAGTATTGAAAATGAAGATGTAAATAATAAAGTTCCTGGTTCATGGAATGCATTATATAGTAAATTTTGAAATTTCTAGAGAAAATAAAAGGATATATCCCTATCTCATGCTAAATGTCAAAGTAGAGTAAATGGAATATAGTGTTAAAAAAATACAGAAACTAAACAGGAAAAATACAAGCAACAAATTCTAAGTTGGAAACCTAATTATAAAAGCAAAGGGAAACACCAGTATTGAAAAAAAGTAACTTTTAAAACATAGAAATTGACACAATTTTTACATTTAAATGGCATTTAAAAAGAAAACAATACACAAGCAAACAAAAAGCAGAACTGAATTTATAAATACAGAGAACAAACTGATGGTTGTTGAGGGGAGGGGATGGAGGGGTGGGCAAAATGAGTGAAGGAGAGTGGGAGATACAGGCTTCCAGTTATGGAATGAGTAAATCATGGGAATAAAAGGTACAGCAGAGAACATAGTCAATGGTATTGCAATAGGTTGCATGGTGACAGATGCTAGCTATTCTTGTGGTAAGCATAGCCTAACCACAAGAGTTAGACTATGTATAGAGTTGTTGAATCACTAGGTTCTATACGTGGAACTAAAATAACATTGTATGTCAACTATACTCAAATTAAAAAATAAAATAGGGGCACCTGGATGGCTCAGTCAGTTAAGCATGGAACTCTTGATTTTGGCTCAGGTCATGATCTCACAGTTCGGGGATCAAGCCCTGCATCAGGCTGCGATGAGCATGTAGTTTGCTTAAGATTCTTTCCTCTCTCCTTCTGCCCTTCCCCTACTTGTGTTTTTTTCTCTCTAGAAAGTAAGAGAAAAAAAAGAAAGAAAGAAAGAAAGAAGAAAGAAGACAAAAATAGCATGGAAAAGGTAACATGTAAAAAAAGACATGGCTATAATAAATGTCTTCTTGAAGAGCTCTTTAGTTTCTATGATATAAACAGAATCTGTGAATAAAAAATAGAGTTATATTAATTACAGACTTTTGGTAAAAAGAAAGTTGATGTGGGTACAGAATTACTATTATTATTATTATTATTATTATTATATTTATCTGCAATTAAATAGAAAAGGGAAGCATATTTACTTACAAGAGGCTAGAGTCAATTGAATGATAAAACTCAGCTGTTTTCCAGTTAATATTCTCACTTTTTTTTATTGTTACTATTTCTCTATTGTTACTATTTCTCAGGTTTTATTTTGTAGATACTGCATTGAAACTGAAATTTAGTTTGTTAATAAAATAATATTATGTATTTCATCTCAGTCATTATAGCAATGATCATTAAATATTCCAGATTATAATTCAAAATAATGATTTTTTTTTCATTTTTCCCTTGAAATCCATTTTTCCGTTCTCTTACAGATAATCATTTTTACACAAAAAGACATAGTGTACACCTTGAGAATCTTCAAAACATACAATGGTTAAAAATATCATATTACTTATTTTGTTCACCAAAAATTCAGAAGGACTTTTATTATTAAGACAAATTGAAGATACAAGAGAAATGTTTATAGTAATTAAGTATATAGTAATAAGTATATAGTAATTAAGCTATGTAATTTCCACAATGATACCTGTTATAGTGTCAATTTAACTACTAAAATATTATTCACTATTTCTCTCTCAGTCCACACACACATAGACAGGTGTGGTATACATAGCCTATTTTCCAAGAATACCAAAAAGAGGAAAAATTAAAACAACAATTCTTAAACCAGGCTCTGAATTCTTTTGGTAAAACATCATTAGAGACATCTCCTGGAATTGCCTTATTGATAAAATAGACTTATTTGATAAACTTGATAAGCAATGTCTTGTGCTTCTCAAATAAACATTTTTGTCTTTGATCTGTGTTTATAAAGAAAAAGAGCCTAACACTTGTTACACAAAATTCATTTTTTGTCTGTTTATCTCTCAGTTATTTTAATTCACATTTCAAAAAGGAGAACTTAGTGTCTTTTTTTATTTTTTTAAATTTATTTTGAGAAAGAGAGATAGAGAGAAAGCCACGGGGAAGGGGAAGTAAGAGAGGGAGAGAGAGAATCCCAAGCAGACTCCATGTTGTCAACACAGAGCCCGATTCAAGGTTCCATCTCACAAACCTGATCATGACCTGAGCTGAAATCAAGCTTAAAAAAACTGAGCCTCCCAGACACTCCTGAACTTTAGTGTCTTAATTAAAGACATTTCAAACTAAAGTTGTTGATAATTATCTTTCAATGCATATATGAGCTAGATTGAATTTAATGTTTCCTCTAAATGCCCAAGATTGGTTTAGGGATATGGGAGACAAAGAACAACTCCTACCCACAAGAAAATTGGTCTCTAACATTTTAAACGTAAGAAAAAGCACTTTCCTTACCTTTAACCAGAATTAAACATGACTGCTATTTTATTTTTTCAACAATGATAACATTATTATTAGATCTTTATCTTTTACACATTTTAAGTTAATCAACTGTGAGAATTTATTACTACCTCCAAACATTTCCCCTCATTAAGTAATGTGATTAGTTCTTCACAGTAAAGATATGATGAAAAAGTGTTTCAGAATCCAATTCATGTCTTCAAACAGATCTCTTCAGGCAAAGTAAAATGAGTTACAATTAATTTATATTAATTGATCAATACATTGGTAAGTCTTAAATTACTATTCTTTATTGGGGGCAAATACAGAGTCTGCATTTGTGGTATTTTTTTTTTATTTCTATGAGAATATTTAATGAAGAGTAATATGTCCTTTATAAAAAGTCTGAGCAGTCTTCTGTGAGATAGACATGCCAGATCATGTAAATATATAATTTTTTAAATGAGCTGTGAACAAAGCTTAATCAGTTACAAACAAGTAAAATAAAAATAAACAATACTTATTATTTAAAATAATACTTGGTATATAGCCCTCAATCTACTTCCCACAGATTAACCTCTAAAATATCTTCAAACAAAAAGTAATTATATTTTAAGTAAACTATTTTATATTAAGGTTACATTGAAAACATAGTTGTTCTGATTATTACACTTACTGTGAGTCATTATCATAATTTATTCTATCGTGTCCTGGTAATAATTTACCATTCAGTACATAAAATGCAACCTCTCTTTTCTTAAATCCTTTTTGGTGATCAATAATTACTTCAATAAAAATTTAAAAAGGTTTAAACTTTGTGCCCAGTTCCAGAAATGTGTGAACATTTAGTATAGATTTAACTATGGATATAACCAGTTTGGATTTTGAAAATAAGAATACACTTGTACTTATCATCAAATCAAAGTGATTAAGAAATGACTTTGCTGGTGGTTGTCAAGATGTTATGCTTATTTTCTTTTTTAAAGCTAAAATAGTCTCCCAGTATTGTAATTTTGACATTTGTAATGTGTGTCTTCATAATTATGATAAGCTTTTATATTTCTAGTACATTCAAATAATTAATTCAATTAACAATATTTTATCCTCCACAAAAAAATGTAATCAGCTGTAAAGTGGTAATTTTTTTGAAAAAAAATGCCTCTTGAATTTTTTTCAGAGACCCTTTAGCCTTTCTGCTTCTGTTCATCCTTCCCAAATAACCATGCTCATAGGCAGCTGCAGAAACACAGGACTTGTAACGATGGGTGCTATAGGGTGAGCTTTTGATCACATGACTCTGAAATCAATGCATCCACTGGCCTCACAAGTATTTCAGCAAGAATATTTATCCCTGTTTCTTAAAAATTTAGACATTTAGCCTATAGGTAAAATTCTGAGAATAGCTCAGTTATTATTGAGAAATGAATTGGTCAGACTCTCTCTGCCATTATCCATTACTAAATAAATTATGAACAGAGACTATAAGACCAGTGCAACCTACAATGTCTAAAACTTTCTTCAATAATTATTATTACTTTTTTTATTAAAACTGAAGACAGAAGGGGAGCTTGGATGGCTCAGTCAGTTAAGTGTCCAACTTCAGCTCAGGTCATGATCTCAAGGTTTGTGACTGACTGAGGCACCCAGGCACCCTCTGAATTCTTTTTCTGATTTTAATTTTTTTTAATTTTTTTAACGTTTTATTTATTTTTGAGACAGAGAGAGACAGAGCATGAACGGGGGAGGGGCAGAGAGAGAGGGCGACACAGAATCAGAAGTAGGCTCCAGGCACTGAGCCATCAGCCCAGAGCCCGACGCGGGGCTCGAACTCACCGACCGCGAGATCGTGACCTGAGCTGAAGTCGGACGCTTAACCGACTGAGCCACCCAGGCGCCCCTCTGATTTTAATTTTATAGGAAATTTCTTTTTCCTTAGTAACATTACCAAAAAGACTTCATTTATATTGATTATTCCATTATAATTAATATAACACAATTATATCATAAAGGGTTTTTCGACTTACTCGGCTTTTGCAAATGACCTCCCTTTCAGTAGTTACCAGGCCATTAATTATATGTCACTTTAATCATCATGCTTACATGAGAGAAAAAGACTTAATTTTAGTTGTGAATGATTTAAGTTGTGTTCTGCTCTATTCCAAACTATTGAAAAATGCATTTATAATAAAATAGTCTAAGTCTCAGAGTGAGAAAGCAAGCACAATGTCACCTTGTATGAAAATATGTGCATTTATACAGCATATCACATATGACAAAATATCACTCGTTTTTACTGTATCCTTCTTACATTATTTAAAAAGAAAAACACATAATTAATCATTATTTTTCTCTTAAAATTGTATCTATGAACACTTATTTGACAAAAACTAGTAGCAGGAAACATTAAAGTACATTTTCCCCATGTTTTCTCCTGAAAATGTTCATTGTCATTAAATGGGTGTTGGTTTAATAGTGTTTGTGTTTAGCACGTGCTATTCTAAACTGCTGTAAATAATCTTTGTGATTATTCTCTACATTCTTATTAGTTAATTAGTCTATTATGTGACTAGATAGGCATATACACTTTTTTTAATTGTATGGTAGATTGGATTTAAAGATACAATTTTTAAGGATTGTGCGTGATTTTTATATTCAGTACAATTTAAATGAAAATTTTTAAAGTACAATTTAAAGTCCCAATATTTACAAAACACTTATCTTCATTTATCTTCCTAGTATTCTGCAATTGGATAACTAAATTATATCACTAAATTTTCCCACTGTATATAATTTGAATATAACTCGCTTTTTTCTTTCCTGAATCCCTTAGGATACTTCTCCAATCTTCCTTTCAAGTGAAAAATACTGGCTAAATGTACAATAAATTTTTTAAAACTTATGTAAATTGCTAGGGGTAGTTAGCTTGAGCAATTAATTGAGGGGGTTGATGTGTTAAGATTTTTGTGTGCATGTGCATCTATTAAGTTTTTTATATACAGTGAACGCACCCTGTGGACCTTAAACTGCTCATATACTATAAGCAGAGATGAGAATAAAAGATGAGATGGCTGTTTAAATCTATCATCTTCACTAACAAAATGAATCACAGTACTTGAACTTGCTTTTGAGGGTTTTCACATGTATCATTTCATTTGATCTTTATAACTCTTTTTAAGCGGGCAATGCGTTCTTGTCCCTCTTCTAGCTTAGAGTCTGAAAGGTTATAGTATGTAAGTGACTTGCTAAAGGTCACACAGTTAAGCAGCAAGCACTTATTCTATGGTCTATAAAGATTCAATATCATAATTATCATCATCATTATCATCACCATTTGTTGAACATATGGTCATGATTGAGCTGCTGTGGCTTTTATTTGCAAAAAAAAAAAAAAATCTCTAACTTGGGAGATAGCAGAGTAAAAGAAAATAGTCTAAATATACATAACTAGATGCACTTCAGAATAACCAGAAAATTTCCCAGTGCATATTAACACTTACTTTTAATTTTAATAAGCATATGTTAAGATAATGAGAATGAGAAGTTGTTTTTGTACACATGTAACAGACAAAAACTAGAATTTTTAATCTATTTATTTCATGAAATGGATAAAGACAAAATGCTTGTTAGTTAAATTAGATATTCTAGTCTTAGAATTCATTGTATTAGAATATTTTTTGTTAACCAATATAGTCAGATATTACCCACTGTTATCAGTGACATGTTACACGGTTGATATTATAATTTGTAAAATTCTTGACATTTGTTTTTATTGAGATATATTGTATTGCCAAAATTTCTTTCTGTGAAGTATTAATAGCTGACACTCCCAAATTTAAAATGCTTCCTTTGATTTATCTTTCACCTGATTTCATGATTAACAGAAGGTAAAATTAGTCAAAATAATAATTCTAATAATGTAATATTAATTTCTAATTCATGGTAAACACTGTTGTTTGTAATGACAATTTAAATCATTCTTAACCAACCAACTTTCAGTCATTCTGGAGAATGACTTTTGTAGCCATAATTATATGCATTTTGTGCTGCTATGTTTAAATATCACCTCATTTCCAAATTCCCTTTCTCAGTTTTGGCCTTCTAGATAGTCTAATATTTGCGAACATAATAAATTATAGGTTTTTTCTGCTCGCTGTGTATTGTTATGGAGATCAGTATGTTGAATGGAAGTGACAGTTATATTAGAAGCATGATGATGGGTAAGAGAGATTATTTTGTGAAAGCTAGACAGACATATACATTTATCAATAAATATGATTCTTCCCTATACCCCTATTTCCTCAATGTTTGTATTTCCTTTTTTTAAATGACTCATGATTCTTAATGAATAATCTATTGCCTACAATCAACAAAATTAAAAAAAAATAGTGGCACAGAAGTCAGTTATGATTATTTGAAAATAAAGATCTGCTCTTGAAAACATACGAAAAAAACTATCACTGTACTCCAACTCTAGGTTTAGTCAAATATAATAAGCATGTAAAATACCTCACTTTATCATTAAATTGTGTAACTTAATCTATGATTCTGTGGAATTCATGTTCGTTTCTTTAATCTCTAAATTAGTGTACATACTTAACAAAGTGACTCAAATAAGATGATATCATCACTATCACAAGTTTCCCTTTCAGTGAAGTAATAAGCTTGCTTTTCAAAAGTAAAAGATTAAAATACGTCTCATACTCATTTATAGTCATTAACAGTCTCATATACTTGCATGTAGAAAAATAACTTTCAGTATCTTTGGGAATAGCAACTGTTCTGTAACCTGTTTTGTTGTATATAAACAACATTCCATTTTCAATGAAAAAAAGTCCATTACATTTTTCAAAAGAAAATTCAAATTTCCAAAAAAATTTCTATAATTTCCTTTCTTCCAAAATTGATACATCCATAGATTTCTTGCTACTATGCAGACTAATCCTCTCTCTCTCTCTCTCTCTCTCTCTCTCTCTCTCTCTCTCTCTTCACTGCCTGGTCTTTCAATTTTGATATCAAAAAAAATCAATTCTGGAATTCACTCCCTTTTCTAATTGCAGTCTCTTGAGATGCACTTACTGAGTCCATGATTTTAATATTGTCTAAATATCTATCCCCAGCCTTGACTTGATTTGAATTCTAGATACATATATCTAACTGCATAAACACCACTTCTATATCTAATAAACATTTCAAGCTCCACAGTTACAACATCTAAAAAGATGCTCTTCATATCTATCCCCATCTCATTTCTCCTCTAATATTGCCTTTTTCAGCAACCAGTAATCCCATTCACGAAGTTGCTTCAAATAACAAAACCTAAAAGTAATCCTTCATTTCTCTCTTTTTTTCATTCATCACATTCAATCACCAAAGCTTTCTGACTTACAAAACATTAACAAAACACAAATACTTTGGTCATCTCTACTAGTCTCACAGCCAAATGAGATTTCACTTTTGGGCCATATTATAGCTTTCTATCTAATTTCCTTGTTCCCATTCTTTCTCAGAATAATTTTATTACCACACAACCACCAAAGTTATCCCTTATCCTTTCCTGCCTAGTATGGTGTGTGTGTGTGTGTGTATGTGTGTGCACGCGTGTGTACAAGGGTGTGTGTGTGTGTGTGTGTGTGCTTTTAACTTGGACTAAAATATGTTTCTCTAGCCTCTCTTCATTGACCCTGGATATTCATTTTAAGTTTCACAAATGAACTATAGTTTTGCTTCCATATTTCTTTGGATTAAAAAACAAAGACTGTTAATTTATCCCCATTACTAAATTTTTCTTCGGTTTAAACAATCGTACTTCCTTCGATTCTCCTTATAGGACTTGACTCATAAATGCTGCACTTTCCTGATACATCTCCTCTGAACACACAGTTTCCTTAAAAAATGTGACCAGAACTCCCTTTGCTTTGGAATATTTAACATCTGAAAACATTTAGTCAAACAGTCCCATTGCTTATTTTTCATGGGTGATTATAAATTTCTAATTTTGCCTTGATTATAGGTGACAAAACAAGAATTTATTCTGGAGTCAGAGACACTAAATAATGTTGAACAAAAGAATAAATAAATGAATGTTAGTTTTTAAAAATTCTTAAAGTTAAAATGCCAAGGCAATAAGTGTGATTTTATTAGATACAATTCTACAAAGATACTGACTTTTACTTAAAAAATTTAAACCTCTGGAAATGAGTGATTGGCTGGGTAAAACGTGATTGTATTATGACTGCATAATATTATAAAACATCCTGGTTTAAAGAAAATAAAAATAAGAAAATATCACATGGTCACTGCAATCAGGTATCTCTATTCAAAGTACCATCTTTTCAGTTTCAAAATGAAACAAAGCTTGAAGGATATGAATTTCAAAAGTGTTTATTCCATGATCTCTAGCAAGTGTTTTAAATGGTTTTTGTACTGTAGGATGATGGTACAGAAATTACGTTATATGAGGGGGGAAAAAAAGAAAAACAATTTGTTGTTAATAGAAATGTCACATTTGGGATAAATTTCCTTTTTTTTCTAAATCTCCAAAATATGTGTTTAATGTCACCAAAAATATTAATTATCAGTATCTCACAATATTTTAATAGAGTTAACTATATAATGAGCCATAGCTTGTTTCCAGACATACACAAGTATTCCATGCATTTAATAAACAGATGAATGAGTGGAGAAAGGAAGAAAGGAAGTAAAAAGAAAGGAAGGAAAGAAAGAAGGAACAAGGGAAGGAAGGAGGGAAGAAGGTAAGGAGGAAGGATGGAGGTAAGGGAGGGAACAATGAAGAAATGCTTATTTCTAGGATCCCATTGGCATATAAAATACAACCTCTCTTCTATGGTCATGATTTCTGTCTTTAATAATTTGTTGTTTTCCCATTTTCTTTTAATGTTTTATGTGCCTATATATTATTTTTAACAACTAGAGTTTTAAGCTGCTTAAGAGAAGCAAACTGGTATCCATTACTTTCCTATATAGAATGTTTTAAATCCTATATAGCTGTCTTTCCTTGTATCTGTTTTTGTCTGCTTTTAAATATTTCTGTTTTTTAAGTCATCCAATAAGATTTGATTTTTACTCACAAAAAAATAATGTTTTTGACATAAAATTGTGCAGTTCTAAGTTTTTCATATTAAATTACCTATTTTTCCCGACTTAATATAAATCAAAGTAATTTCGGGGCGCCTGGGTGGCTCAGTTGGTTAAGCGGCCGACTTCGGCTCAGGTCATGATCTCACGCTCCGTGAGTTCGAGCCCCGCGTCGGGCTTTGTGCTGACAGCTCAGAGCCTGGAGCCTGTTTCAGATTCTGTGTCTCAGTCTCTCTGACCCTCCCCATTCATGCTCTGTCTCTCTCTGTCTCAAAAATAAATAAACTTTAAAAAAAATTAAAAAAAAATAAATCAAAGTAATTTCAAAATCATGACATTTTGTTTAATTAGGCCCTTCTGTTGAATTTAAAAGTTTTTTATAAAAATTAAAGTAGAAAAATTAAAACGATGAAAATAAAGAGAGTGAGCATGGAAATCAGGAGAGCTAATAAGAATTAGTAAAACACTTATCTTTGAACTGAGATTTTTAGCTTTCAAAACAAATAAAACAAAAAAAAATATCACCACTAATGTAAAGTGTATGTTTAAAGTATCACTTTTCAAATTATAAATGATGGAAGGTTTTTTTAGTCACCTTCTAATTTTATTTGGCTTTGTTTATAATTTTAAAATTCACTCATTTCCATTTTGCAAAACTGCCTACACTTTTATATCAAAACTGTCAAATAGAGATTTTTATTGTCTTACTTCAAACATCAACTTCTTCAAGGTGCTTATCTCTTAAAAAGGGAACATTCAATAAGATAAAAGTTATAAACATTAAACACATATTTTAATAGGGAAAATGAAGTACTATATAATTGGAAAATCTCAGTATAATTTCATCAGTATTTTTTATTCAGAGCATTCCACATTCCAAACAACTTTTTAAATACTAAATGCTTTGAATACAATGCTTCTTGTTTTTCCTCTTCTTTAGAACTATTCCCTTATTTACACTAGGTGGTAATAGGTAATTTATCTGCGAAAGTCATATCTGTTATTTAGCCAAGTAACTGCAATTTTATTTGCTACCTGCTTTGCTACCACATCTATTCTTGATCAGAGCAGAGAAATAAAGTCATCTAGAAGCAAAAAAGACTGAAGGCTATCTTTGTTTATATTTTGTGAGAACCATTTTATTTATTTATTTATTTATTTATTTATTTATTTATGGAGGGGGAGGGCAAAGAGAAAGGGAAAGAGAGAGAATCGCAAGCAGGCTCCACACTGTCAGCACAGAAACTGATGCAGGACTCAATCTCACAAACTGTGAGGTCATTACCTGACCAGAAATCAAGAGTCAGATGATTAACTGACTGAGCCACCCAGGTGACTTGAGGAGCATTATTTTTTTAATTCAATGTCTTCAAGCTAATCTAATCTATATCTATTCAACAAAGGATGCTTTATTTTATATTCTTAATGATGACTTCCCAATGTTATTTGTGAGCTTTGGAAATTAATTATTTTAACAAAAAGTAAGAGATAGTAAAAGAAATAGCTCTTTTTAACAAGTTTAAAAATCTCATTACACAGTTTTATTTCAAATGAATAATCAATTATAGATAAGAATTCAATAGCTAAAGCATCTATAGTCTTAAATATCAAAACATCCAATAATATATCTCAACATGGTTTTAAAGAGTAAGATTACATTGGTTTAATAACTATAAGTGATTGAAGAAAATTTCAAAAATGCACCTGACGTTATATATATATATGATTTTTAAAAATCATTTATTCCCATTTAACATAACTGCCAAGTGCTTGTACATCAAAGCTGCCAAATAGGAATATTTTAGTGTTTTACTGCTTAACATTTCATCCATCTTCCTGATGGGTTCAGAAAGATTTATGCCTGGAATAGAGTATACAATGAGAGAAGGAGAAAAAAAAAGGATAAAGCTGTTAACGGGGAAAAAAATGCTAATAATAAATAGAAACATCTAACACCTATCATGTTGAATTGTGGTATGTGTATGTGTATCGATTAAAACATTTCTAGGAGATATAGTGAGGCAATAAAAAAAGAAAGAATGCACTTATATGATATACAATATAAAATTAAACTATCTTACATAAATAGCTTACATTTCAAAAGAATAGTGTTCAAAATTTTTGTTAGCAGATTGTGGAATTTTAACTCTAATGAATTATATAAAAAGTGTTGTTATTTTTTGTTTGTTTTTGTTTTTAATTAAGGAAAGGCCCAAATTCTGGTTTTATATTACAGATAGAAAACTGCTCCAAATAAACCATACCCATTTATCTTTCAAGGCCAAGAGAATGCCCATTCCTGAGACTTTCAGTGTTACAGAAGAGGAGAACAAATAAACTTTCTTTTCCTCTTCTCTCCATGTCTGGCATATTTGTGTATAATCATAGATTTTCTATGGAAAATGAGACAGAGGCAAAGAGAGAGAACACATAAAATTGATGTTCTAGACTTGGCAGACCCTGGAGTACTGTGAGCTTCCAAATGTCAGGGAAGGTATCTTAAGGTAAAACTATTTCTAGAAATGATGGGTGAAAAGCAAACAGTGGTACAATGTATTTTCTTACAACCAAAACTACTTACGGCTTTAGATGATTTAAAAATGCATTAGATAAAAATAACTGGTATCAAGTAAATGAAATACGATAACCTTTTACAAGATTTCTGTTGACTTTTTGTAGGTTTGTTCTTTTACTCTGGTTAAATTAAAAATTTTTTTTACATATTTTCTTACCTTAGTGATATGGAAACTGTATTGTACAATGAATGTTAAAGAGGGAGAGAGAGTATTAGAGAGAAAAAGTATTAAGTATCTGGGCCAATGCAAACTTGATATTCTAGATCAATTCTAATGGATATGAGGACTTTGAATTTATGTACATATAGATTGCTCCTGTTTCAGAAGCCACTTTGTTTATAACTAGCCTACTTTTCACTGCTTAAATTTAAATGTTAGAATTCCCAACTGAGATGTTTAATGATTACCATATCTGCAAATATTCAGCATGCACAAAGTTTAAACACACAATATAGGCACAGCCTTGTTAAGGGTCATTCTCACATATATTAATAAATAAAGTAAAATGTCATGTCAATTTATGGCAACAGAAAGCTTTCGTATAATGATTATATTATATAATTGTGCGTACTAGTAACAGACATCAGCATAAGTCAATTGTATTCTTCCTAACTAGATACTGCTTATTCAATATGTGACCAAAACGTTTAAATATTTTTCAATATATTAATAACATATTAAATTGAAAATTAAAAATAAGTTATGACATGGGAGTCTAATTTACTCATAATAAAAGACAATGAATTTAACATTTTATAAGATACATGATCTTAGTGCCTGTCAAAATCCATTATTAATGGGATGAACTACAGATATCTACAGTTCATAACAACCCAGTGTCTTTTTATGCCTTCTTTCTTCTGTACATCTGTGCAGCATATGACAATTATATCTGTATTACATTTGCCATTTCCCCTTCCTACCTGTCAATTATTTGCTAGCTGACAACTTCAGCTTGAGAAAAGAAAATAAAACTAGAAATATAAAAGAAGAAACATATTTCAGACATAAAAATGTTATTGTTAGTGAACAAACGGATATGTATGCATGTGAAGCAGGGTTCATGCATGAGCAGTGATTAGGCAGGATGGCACAGTGGAGGATATAAGGTCATGGAGGAGGAGATACAAGAGGATATCAAAGGTGAATTTGTGGTTTTGAATTTGAGTGATTTGATTAATAGAATTGGTTCTATTAACAAAACTGTCAATTCAAGAAACAAACAAACAAAAAATAGGTTTAGGAGATAGAGTTCAGGAGCAGTTCAGAGAGTATCCACATAGAGATATCTGAGGTAAGAAATATAAATACCCTGGCTATGTCTCTCTTGATCTATGCTAGAAACACAATATGGAATGCATGTCTCTACTGCAAGGAGAGGAAAGGATAGGTAATGTTTTGATAGTGGGAGCTATGGAAATACATGAGATTTTCAAGTGAAAGCGCCTAGAAAGGGACACAGACGGCATTTCAGCAAAAAGAGGAGCAAGAATGGCCAGATTAGAATTGTACAGGGTCTTAGGATACAGGGAAGGGAAAATGTCAAGAAGAAGATTAAAGGAGTTTTGGAGACATAAATATATAATAAATAAGGTAATTTTAGACATCACTCATTGTATTTATTTAAATGTATATAATATATAATATAATTGATAGACTGCTATTTTTATAGAACAAATGTAAGGTTAGCAATAAATATAATTATCTTTATCAAGTAGTGGTATGAGAAACTTAATGATTACAACATAAATAATTAAGCCAGATAGCCTTTAAAAGGGTTTCTCAGTGCACTTAGAATCCAAAGTCCTTACCATGGTCCTAATGATCTTCTCTTTCTATGTTTCCACACTTTCTCTTCACAATTACATTTTAGTCACTGTGGATTCTGTTTCTATTTCTGGGACATACCATGTTTATGTTCATCTGAACTTCTTTGCACTTGCTGTTTCCTCTGCTTGGAATGCTGTTTCTTAGTCCTTTACATAGTTTATCTCTTTTAATTATCCATTACCACCTATCATACTTTCTCATGAATTGCATTCTGTCATGCCCTTCTATTTATTGTCTACTTATTTCCTGCATAGCATGTATTATAATTATTAATTACTTATTTATACATTTGATTGACTTTATTCATGTATGTATTTTCTTTCTTACACATGTTGTCTTCTTCCACGAAAACAGAAAGATGATGTACCTTGTCTGTCTTATTGCTGTTCAATCAATATTTGGTGAATGAATGAAGAGATAAGAGAGTATATACTTGGAAATTAGCAGAACACTGAGGGGCTTACATTATAATGTTCTACCTGTAGTAGAATATACATTCATAATGGGAATTTTGGAAGCTATAGAAAGAAGGCAATAAAAATTATACTACCATCATTATACTATTATTATCAGGAGACTTGTATTTTTACAGTTTGTTTGTATTTATTTTCATTCTTATTTTTTACATGTATTATCATATAGTTACAATTATATCTTTTTGAATACTATATTCCTTAGCTGGCAAATGTCCTAATCATGATTCATGTCATTAAAAAGCTCACCATAAATATTATTATGTACTTTGTTCCACAGAAGTTTCATACATATATAATTATTCTGTGCTGTTTCATATTTGATATGCTTTTTCATTTTTAATAAAACCTTAGTGGAAACTTGCAAATAATTTGCCTACAACCCAAAATAGTATTTTTATAATAAACCTATATAAATAGAATGACTGAATTAAAGTCATAAGGTATAAAGTCATGAGGTATAAACTGTAGATGCACAGTATCAAGTTACATCCTAAAAATTAAAATAATCTGTCCGTACATCGGTGATATATGAAAATATCCATTTTTGTTATGATCACCAACATCCGAAGAGTTCTAATTTATAATATAACATAATTGCAGGTGATATACCAAACATGATATCTCAGTTCTGTAAAATTTATATTTCTTTTAATATTACCAAGGTAGGGACACCTGGCTGGCTCAGCCCCAGGTTGGGCATCAAGCCTACTTAAAAAAAATAATATTAGCAAGGTGGAGTGATTGTCAGGTGATTATAAACCATTTTTATTTCATAATATTTATTTACTAAATAATCACTGACTCAGTCTTATCAAAAAAAAAGCTACAACAACAATTAGCATATTCTATGCATAGTAGAGCTCCCTGAAGGAAACTACTCTTTAAAAAACCAAGCTGGATAAATAGTAATGAAATGTTTAAGTTGTACTCCAAGTCACACATTTGTCACGATGTGATACAGACAGTTATGGGATATTCCAATGAACAAAACACTTCACACAGCCCTAATGGTAAAGAAAAGTTTGTGAAGGAAATAGCATATAATTGGCATCTTAAGTGTAATTAGCAGAGAAAGGGTAGGGCAGGATTTCAGGTTGAGAGCATTGTAAATAAAAGGAGTTGAAGATATATGATCAGGATCCTGATGTGACAAGTTAATTGGGGCTGCAGTGCAAGAGAAGAACCGCCAGAGAATAGTAGAGAGTGGATGAACTGAGACCTTGAAGGGTACTGTGTGCTATGCATCGATGTTTGCACTTGATCCTAATCGCGGTTTGGGAAATACAGAAGGTGCTTAGTTGGAGCAGTGAGCTCACTCTGACTTCCAAAAGGACAAAACTAGAAGAAGAAAAAATGTCTTAGGCAATCCAAGTAAGAGGATTGTTTTTAGACTGGTAATTGCAGTTAAAATATGGAGTAAGAAGTAACAAATGACACACATTTCTGCCTTAATCTTCTTTGTGGATGAATACCTATGCCATAGAAGACAGGATGCAGATAATGGAGAAATAAAATATATACATTTCACTTTTGGGGATGTGAGTGAGGAAGAGTTATGAGTGAGGGGGAAAATAGGAGGGGCAGGGTATGATGGATCCTGTATTTGGACATATGTGTTTGAGTTACAATGGAACTTTCCATCTCAAAATACACAGTAGCTATTGAGTATCAGCTATTGAGTTCTGAAACTAAAGAAGTAAATTGGAATTGGAATTTAAAAAAATAAAATGAGAGTCATCAATATATAGATAATAATAGCAGGTGTAAAGGAAATGGCATGGCCCGTGTTGAGTGACATGGAAACTCCATAAAAGAAGTCTTAGATTAAAATCCTTTGACAATTTGTAAAACATATGTATAGGAAAGAGGACACATCATACATCTCTGTTTCTCTGAGTTAGACGTGTTTTCTTTGTTTGTTTTTTAGAATACACATATAAGTAGAACTTATCTTTCTCTGTATGCTTATTTCACTTAGCATTATATCCTTCAGGTTCATGCATGTTGTCTCAAATAACAGGATTTGCATCTTTCTGATGTCTGAATGTTTTTTATTATGTATCTATACAATATACTACATCTTTATCCATTCACTTCCCAACAGACACTTAAGTTGTCTCCAGATCTTGGCTATTATGAATAATGCTGCAATGAACATGAACATGTGGATATGTCTACAAGATACTGATTTTGTTTGGTTTGGATATATACACAAAAGTAGGATTCTTGGATTATAAAGCAGTCCTATTTTTAATTTATGAAGAAATTCTATACTGTTTTCCATAATGGCTGTAACAATTTACATTTCCAGCAACAATTTACAAGGATTCATTTTTCTCCACGTCCTCACTGATATTTGTTTTGTTTGGTCTTTGTGATCATAGTCATTCTAGTAGATGTGAGGTGATAACTCATGATGGTTTTGATTGGTATTTCCCTGATAATTCATAACGTTGAACACCATTCAATTATCCATTGTTTATTTATATGTCTTCTTTCGAGAGATTTCTGTTCAGGTCTTTTGCCCATTTTTTTGAATTGGGTTATTTGATTTTTTTAAATGGCTGTTGAGTTGCTTGAGTTTCTTATATATTTTGGATATTAGCCCTATCAGATATATGAATTGCAAATATTTTCTCCCATTTCATAGGCTGTTTTTTCACTGTGTTGATTCTTTCATTTGCTGTGCAGAAGCTTTTTAGTTTGATGCAATCTGATATATCTATATTTTCTTTTGTTGCCTATACTTTGAGAGTCACATTCAAAACATCGCCCAGACTAATATCAAGACATATTTTCTTTATGTTTTCTTCTAACTGAAAATATGAACAGGCAAATCATAACTAAGAAAATTGAAGTGGTAATCAAAAATCTTCCAATAAATAAAAGCCTAGAATCTGATGGCTCCACTGGTAAATTCTACTAAACATTTAAAAAGGAATTAAAACTAATCTTTTTAAAACTCTTCAGAAAAACAGAAGATGAAGAAATACTTCCAAACTATTTTACAAGGGCAACATTACTCTCATATGCAAGTCAGACAAGAACACTACAAGAAAAGAAAATTATAGACCAATATCTCCAATGAACACAGATGCAAAAACTGTCAACGAAATAATAGCAAGCTGATTCAACTGAATATTAAAAGAAAAAGAAATCATTCATTTTATTCCCTCTTAGCTGCCAATAGCTGGTTAAGTATCTAGCTATGAATGCTTGAGGTATAAGAACAGAACACCAAATGGAACACTTTTCACAAACCACTACCTCTTACCTTTCAGGAGAAGGCTGAAAAAAATGCTTAACAAATTTTCTTCAATATCTCTTGACTACCTCTTCAAGTCACATTCCTAATAGTAAATGTATACAGCAGTGGAGCTTACTGATTTCAACAGGAGCTTCAAGGCAGAAAAAATCTAAGAATAGAACTATTTTGTTAAAATTAATATCCCAAATTCTATTTTACAGTTCGGTCTGACACACTCATGAACACTAAGAATACCTTAAAAAAAACATTATTCAGATTAATTAAAAGACTAGTTTATTCAACTTTATGCAATCTCTTTACTGAATATGTTAATGATATTACCAATCTAAAGCCTGTATGTAAGGAATTAATCTCTCCACAGAAACTTTCCTAATAAAATCACTTCCATGATTAAGTTACAATTATCAGTGCAAGTCATTCCGTGCACAGTACAATTTACAGTGCAAGTAAAAACGAGGCATTAAAACTTCCAGGGAGTTGACCAAAACGGTGATATGAGAGGCATCCGAGTTCTCTGCCTCCCACAAATGCACCAAATATATAACTATATATGGAGCAGTTCCCTCTGAAACAGATCCCGAAACAAGCTAAACAACTTCTACACATCAAATGAATGAGAAAATACTCACACTGAGATGAGTAGGAAAGGCTGACACACACTCTTGTCACAAACCCACCTCTAACATAGTGGAATGTAATCAAGAGGAACCCCCAAGAGGAAGAATTAAGATGGTGGAGTAGTAGGAGCACCTTATGCTTGCTGCGTCCTTTGAACACTGCTGGATAATTGTCAAATCATTCTGAACACCATGGAAACTGACCTGAGGACTGAGAGAACAAACTGCACTACTAGAGGAAAAAAAGAGTCCACATCATGGAAGGTAGAAAGTGTGGAGATGTGACTTCAGGGGAGAAAAGAATTGCGGGTACTGTGAAGGGGAGAGGTCCTGACCACAGAGAGAAGAGAAAGAAAGAAAGAGAGAAAGAGGCATAAAACAGCACACAAGGGAGTTGCACAAGAAAAAAACTTCTCCAAAACCATTGACTGGGGAAAGGAGAGGGCTGATTATCACAAGTTTTTACAAGCAGCAGGCTGAAAGTCTGAAGTTTTAGAAGTCTGCACCATCACCATGGTTGAGCCTGTGGAAAAGGAGAGCAGAGATCTGGGAGCAGAAACATGCTCTGTCATTCCCCTCGGTCATTCTGGGAGAGACGGTTCCCCTTCTTGGAGTGCATTTGGGAGAGGCAACACAGTCTCTCAGGGGACAAAAGAGACATTGAGACATTGAGCAGCCAGTTCATTACCATACCTACAGAGATGCCTGCTGAGGGCAGCTAACCTGGGTGCAGGCTTTTAGCTACACTTTACCATAAAATCCAAGCCCCCATGTGGCAATGCGACTGCTATTCTGGGACCAGCCATAGTGCAGCAAGACCCTCTCCCAGAGGATCACTGTAGGTTTGTGTTATATCAGATCCCTAAAATTTGGAATTGTGAAACCCAGCCACATATCTGAGATCAAACACAAGAACACCTTGTTGATGGGCAGGCAGATGGATCAGACACAGACAGGGTGAAGGCAGGATCTGAGAGAAATTTGGGACATAAGAGGGGAGATTGTTTGCTCTTCTGTGAGGGCTTCTTGAACAGTGGCAGGTGTAAACTCCCCTCTCTGGGGAAGAGAGAGGGCTGATGCCATTTTTCACTCCTCCTATCAGCATAGACAGATCTCAGCTAGTGGCACAGGGCACACAGTGGAAGCTTGAGCTGCTTATACTAAGTCCCACCCCCTTGCACTCTGCAGGTGCCTTTGTACTAGGGCAAGTGCGACTGACAGCCAGAGCACCAGCAGGCCCCTCATCAGATCAGCACAACCCCTGCCACACCCCGCACATACCAGGTCTACTGCAAAACTTCTGCTCTAGTAAAAATAGGACAGGCACAGGTTTTCCTAACACACAAAAGTTAGAGATCTAGACAAAATGCCAAGACGGAGGAAATTATCCCAAAAGAAAGAATGAGAAGAACTCACCACCAGGGAGCTAATAAAAATAGATATAAGTAACATGCATAAACCAGAATAAAAAAAAAAATCATAAGGATACTACATGGGCTTGAGAAAAGCATAGAAGAAACCAAACAGACCCTTACTGCAGAGATAAAAGACCTAAAATCGAGTCAGGCCAAAGAAAAATGCTATAGCTGAGATGCAAAATAGACTGGATATAATGACCACAAGGATGGAAGGAGCAGATGGATGAATAAGTTATATATAAAATAAAATTATGGAAAATAATGAACTGAAAAGAAGAGGGAAAGATTAGATCATAAACATAGGCTTAGAAACTCAGTGACTCCATAAAGCATAATAAAATTCCTATCCTAGGAGTCCCAGAAGAAGAAGAGAAGGAAAAGCGGCAGAAGGATTATTTGAGCAAATTATAGCTGAAAACTTTCCTAACCTGGGGAAGAAAACAGACATCCAAATCCAGGAGGCACAGAGAACTCCCATCAAAATCAACAAAAGTGGGCCAACACCAAGACATGTCATAGTATAATTTTCAAAACACAGAGATAGGGAAAGAATCCTGAAATCACCAAGGGAAAAGAAATCCTTAACCTGCAGGGGAAGCCAAGTCAGGTTAGCTGCAGATTCCGTCACAGACCGTGTCAGGCCAGAAGGGAGTGGCATGATGCATTCAACATGCTGAATGGGAAAAATATACAACCAAGAATACTTTATCCAGCAAGGCTATCATTCAGAATAGAAGGAGAGATAAAAAGTTTCCCAGAAAACAAAACCTAAAGGACTTCATGACCCTTAAACCAGCCCCACAAGAAATATTAAAGAGGACTCTTTGAGTGGGAAAGAAAAAACAGAGAAAATCTCAAGAAACAACAACTTTATAGGTAATAAAATGGTACTAAATTCATATCTATCAACAATCACTCTGAATGTAAATAGACTAAATGCTCCAATCAAAAGACATAGGGTGTCACAATTGATTTAAAAAAAACAACTTATCTATATGATGCCTACAAGAGACATAATTTTTTTTAATGTTCACTTTTGAGATAGAGAGTGCACAGGCACATGGAAGCAGGGGAGGGGTAGAGAGACGGGGAGTACAGAGGATCTGAAGCAGAGCTCTGTGCTGACAGCAGAGAGCCCAATGTGGGACTCAAAATCACAAAGTCGACACTTAACCAACTGAACCACTCAGGCACCCTGAGACCCATTTTAAAGCTAAGGATATCTACAGATTGAAAGTGAAGTGATGGAGAACTATGTATCATGTTAATGGACATCAAAATAAAGCCAGAGCAGCCACACTTATATCAGACAACATAGATTTTAAACCAGATTGTAAGAGATGCCGAAGGGCAGTACAACACAATTAAGAGGTCTATCCATCAAGAAGATCTAACAATTATAAATATTTATGCCCCCATCTTGAAAGAACCCCAATGTACAAATCAATTAAAACAAACATAAAGAAACTCATTAATAATAATACAATAATAATAAGGGACTCTAACACCCCACTTAGAGCAATGGACAGACCATCTAAGCAGAAATTCAACAAGGAAATAATGGCTTTGAATGACACACCAGACAAGATGGACTTGACAGATACAATCAGAACATTTCATCCTAAAACAGCAGAATACACATTCTTTTCAATGGCACATGGAATATTCCCCAGAATAGATCATATACTGGGTCAGAAATCAGGCCTCAACAAGTACAAAGATATTGAGATCATGCCATGCATATTTTCAAACAACAACACTATGAAAATTGAAGGCAACTATAAGAAAAAAATTTGGAAAGGCAACAAATACATGGAGGTTAAAGAACATCCTACTAAAGAATGAATGGATTAGTGAGGAAATTAAAGAAGAAATAAAAAGAGATAGATAGAAACAAATGAAATTAAAACCACAATAGTCCAGAGCCTTTGAGATGCAGCAAGGTGGTCACCGGAGGTAAGTATATAGTGATACAGGTATACCTCAAGAAGCAAGAAAAGTCCCAAATACACAACTAACCTTACACTTAAAGGAGCCAGAAAAGGAGTAGTAAATAAAGCCTAAAGCCAGCAGAAGATTGGAAATAATAAAGATTAGGGAGGAAATAAATTATAAACAAACAAACAAACAAAAACAGTAAAACAGATCAACTAAACTAAGAGTGGGTTCTCTGAATTAATAAAATTGATAATCCCCTAAAAAGACTTCTCAAAAAGAAAAGAGAAAAAACCCAAATAAATAAAATCATGAATGCAAGAGATCACAATCAATACCACAGAAACAAATACAATTAAAAGGGAATATTATGAAAAATTATATGGCAACAAATTGGGCAATTTGGAAAAAATGTATAAATTCATAGAAACATACTAAGTACCAAAACTGAAATAAGAAACAATAGGAAGTTTGAGCAAACCCATAATCAGCAAAGAAACTGAGTCACTAATCAAAAGTCTCCTAATAAACAGAAGTCCTGGGCCAGATGGCTTCACAGGGGAATTCTAACAGACATTTAATTTAAAGAAGAGTTAATGTGGGGTGCCTGGGTGGCTCAGTCGGTTAAGGGCCCAACTTCAGTTCAGGTCATGATCTCAGTTTGTGAGTTCAAGCCCTGCATTGGGCTCTGTGCTGACAGCTCAGAGCCTGGAGCCTGCTTCAGATTCTGTGTCTCCCTCTCTCTCTCTCTGTTCTTCCCCAGCTCACGTTCTCTCTGTCTTTCAAAAATAAATAAACGTTAAAAAATTTTTAAAAAATAAAGAAGACTTAATACCTATTCTTCTCAAACTGTTCCAAAAAAACAAAAATGGAAGGAAAACTGAAAAACTTATTCTACAAACCAAGCAATACCTTGATTCCAAAAACAAAGATCCCACTTAAACAAAAAAGTGTTATAGGCCAATATCTTTGATGAACATGGATGCAAAAATTCTCAACAAGATACCAACAAATCAAATCCAACAGTACATTTAAAGAATTATTCACCACAATCAGGTCAGATTTATTCCTGGGCTGCAAGGATGGTTCAATATTTGCAAATCCATCAACATATACCATATTAATAAAAGATAAAAATAAGAACCATATGATCCTCTCAATAGATGCAGAAAAAGCATTTGACAAAGTACAACATAAATTATTTATTAAAAAACCTTCAACAAAGTAGGGATAGAGGGAACATATCTCAAACATCATGAAGGCCATATCTGAAAGACACACAGCTAATATCCTCAATTGGAAAAACTGAGAACTTTCCTCTATGGTCAGGAACAAGGCAGGAATATCCACTCTCACTACTGTTATTTAACATATTACTGGAAGTCTTGGCCTCAGCAGTCAGACAATAAAAAGAAATAAAAGACATACAAATTGGCAAGGTAGAAGTCAACTTTCACTATTTGTGGATGACCTGATACTCTATGTAGACAACCTAAAAGGCCCTACCAAAAATTGCTAGCACTGATGCACAAATTCAGTAAAGTCATAGGATATAAAAGCAACGTACACAAATCTGTTGCATTTCTATACACCATTAATGAAGCAGTAGAAAGAGAAAACAAGGAGTGAAACCCATTTACAATTGCACCAAAAACTATAAGATACCTGGGAATAAACCTACCCAAAGAGGCTAAAGATCTATACTCTGAAAACTATAGAATGCTAATGAAAGAAATTGAAGAGGACACAAAGAAATGGAAAGATATTCTATGTTCATGGATTGGAAGAACAAATGCTGTTAAAATGTCTGTACTACTCAAAGCAATTAACACACTAAATGTAATCTCTATCAAAATATCAGCAGCATTTTTCACAGAGCTAGAAAAACAATCCTAAAATTTGTATGGAACCACAAAAGACCCCAAATAACCAAATTAATCTTTAAAAAGTAAAACAAAGCTGGAAGCATCACAATTCTGAACTTCAAGCTACATTACAATGTACTTTACATGTACAATGTACATTACAATGACTACAGAGTCATCAACAGAGCATGTCACTGATACAAAAACAGACACATAGATCAATGGAACAGAATAGAAAACCCAGAAATGGACCAACAACTATATGGTCAACTAATCTTTACAAAGAAGGAAAGAATATCCAAAACAAAAATAACAGTCTCTTCAACAAATGATGTTGGGAAAACTGGATAGCAACAAGCACAAAAAACTGGGCTGCTTTCTTACACCATACATAAAAAAAATGGATTAAAGACCTAAATGTGAGACAAGAAACCATCAAAATCCTAAATAACACAGGAAGCAAATCTTTGACCTCAGCCATAGCAATTTCTTACTACACACTTCTTGGGAGGCAAGAGAAATAAAAGCAAAAATGAACTACTGGGACTTCATCAAGATATTCTTGTATTTATATTTTTATTTGCACAACAAAGGAAACTGTCAACAAAACTAAAAGGCAGTTACAGAATTGGAGAAGATATTTGCAAAAGACATATCTGATAAAAGGTTAATATCCAAAATATATAAGGAATTTTAAAACTCAACACTCAAAAAACAAATAATCCAGTTAAGAAATGGGAAGAAAACACGAATAAACATTTTTCCAAAGAAGACATCCAGATGACCAACAGACACATGAAAAGATGCTCAACATCAGGGAAATACAAATCAAAACCACACCACCTGACACCTGTCAGAATTAATAACACAGGTAACAACACATGTTGGCAAGGATGTAACACTGTTGGTGGGAATGCACTCTGGTACAGCCACTGTGGAAAACATAGAGGTTCCTCAAAAATTAAAAAAATAGAACTACCCTATGACCCAGCAATTGCACTACTAGGTATTTACCCAAAGGATACAAATATACTGATTTGAAGGGGCACATACACCCTGATGTTTATAGCAGCATTATCAACAATAGCCAAATTATGGAAAGACCACTAAGGTACACTGGCTGATGAATGGATAAAGAAAGTGTGGTGTATATACAATTTAATATTACTTAGCTGTCAAAAAAATGAAATCTTGAAATTTACAAGGAGATGGATGGAGCTAGAGTGTATAATGCTGAGTGAAATAAGTCAGTCAGAGAAAGACAAATGCCATATGATTTCACTCATGTGCAATTTAAGACACAGAACAGATAAACATAGAGAAAAGGGAGAAAAAGGAGAGGGAAACAAACAATAAGGTACTATTAATTATAGAGAACAAAATGAGGGTTGATGGAGGGAAGGTGGGCAAGGGTTGGGCTCAGTGGTGACAGATATTATGAAGGGAACTTCTTGTGTTGAGAGCTGGGTGTTATATGTAAGTGATGAATCACTAAATTCTACTTCTGAAACCAATATTACACTATATGTTAGCTATCTAGAATTTAAATAAAATTTTGAAAAAGAAAGATAGAACCCCAACTCCCAATCAGATAAAGTTGCAAGATTCAAAATCAATACACAAAATTAAGTTGTATTTATATACACCAAAAAAACAATCAGAAAGAGAAATTATGAAAACAATCCCATTTACAATAGCATCAGACAGAATAAAATACTAAGGGATAAATTTACCCAAGGAGGCAAAATAAGATCTACACAATGAAAACCCTAAGACATTGAAGAAAAACACTGAAGAAG
This sequence comes from Panthera uncia, assembly GCF_023721935.1. Classification (NCBI taxonomy): domain Eukaryota; kingdom Metazoa; phylum Chordata; class Mammalia; order Carnivora; family Felidae; genus Panthera; species Panthera uncia. The sequence goes on along the minus strand of NC_064808.1, from coordinate 77,519,908 downwards.
TTGCAAATGAATCGAAAGATATTCCCTGTTCATGGATTGAAAAAATTAATATGGGGGCACCTGGGTGGTTCAGTCAGTTAAGCACCCAACCCTGGTTTCAGCTCAGGTCATGATTTCATCGTTCTTGGGTTTGAGCCCCGCATTGAGCTCTGTGCTGACAGCTGCTCTCTCTGTTAATCCTCTGCTTGTGCTCTCTCTCAAAATAAATTAATAAACTTTTACAAAACATAAGAAAGAATTAATATGATTAATATATCCATACTAGGGTGCCTGGTTGGCTGGGTCCGTTGAATGTCTGACTTTCGATTTCAGCTCAGGTCATGGTCTCTCAGTTATTGGGATCAATCCTCATGTCAGGCTCTGTGCTGTCAGCAACACAGAGCCTGCTTGGGATTCATTCTCTCCCTCTCTCTGCCCCTCCCCCTCATCTCTTTGAAAATAAATAAATAATCTTTTAAAAAATGAATAAAATACAATACCCATACTACCCAAAGTAATCTACAGTTTGAATGCATACCGTATAAAAATTTGAATGGTATTTTTCACAGAAATAGAAAAGACCTCAAGTATGTGTCAAACTTCAAATTACCCCAAATAGTCAAAGAAATATTGATAGAAGAGCAAAGCTAGATTCACACTCCCCGATTTCAAACTATATTACAAAGCTATAGTAATCAAAACAGTATTGCATTGTTATAAAAACAGACACATAGATCAATGAAACAGAATAGAGGTCTCAGAAATAAACTCATGCATACCTGATATATTAATTTGTGACACAGAAACCAAAAGTATATAATGGGAATGACAGTCTTTTCAAAACTGGTGTTGGAAAAACTGGACAACTACATGCAAAAGTAGGAAACTTGTAATCTATCTAACAGCATACACAAAAATCAACTCAAAATGCATTAAAAACTTTAATGTAATATCTGAAACCATAAAATACTTAGAAAAAAAATAGAGCATAAACTCCTTGACTCTGGTGTTGGCATAGATTTTTCAGTTTTGACACCAAAGGCAAAAGCAATAAAAGCATAAAGAAAAAAGTAGGACCACATCAAACCAAAAAGCTTCTGCACAGTTTAGGAAACCATAAACAGTATGACAAGGGAATCTAAGGAATGGGAGAAAATATTTTAAAATCACATATATGACAAATAGTTATTCAAAATATGCAAGGAGGTCCTATAACCCAATTTAAAAATGAGCAAAAGACCTGAATAAACATGTCTTAAAAGAAGACATACAAATGATCATTAGATACATGAAAAGATGCTCAACATTACCAATCACAGGAAAAATGCAAATCAAACCACAATGAGACTATGACCTCACACCTGTTAGGATGTCTATTATCAAAAACACAAGAATTAACAAAAGTTGGTGAGGATGTTGTGGGAATGTAAACTGGTATAGCCACCATTAAAAAAAAGAAACAGTATATAGATTCCTTCAGAAATTAAAAATATAACTACCATATTTTCCAGCAATCTCACTTCTAGATATTCAACCAAAGTAAACAAGATCATTATCTCTAGATATGTTTATTGAGGCATTATTCACAATAGCCAGGACACATAAACAACCTAAGTGTCTATCTACGGATCAGTGGATAAAGATAGAAGTAAACACACACACACACACACACACACACACACTAGAAAATTATTTAGCTATGAGAAAGAAGGAAATGCTGTCATTTGGGACATGTGTGAACCTGGAGGGCATTATGACGACCATAATAAGCCAGACAGAGAAACACAAATTCTGTATGATCTTACTTATATGTGGAATCAAAAAAAATTTTTTTTGAACTCAGGGAAATAGATAGTACAAATGTTGTGCAGGAGCTTCGCCCTGTAGGGGATTGTTTGGGGATGGGTGCAGGAGGGAGGTTGGTGGAAATAAGGAAAGGTGGTTAACAGGGTACAAACTTTCAGTTATAAGATAAAAAAGGCCTGAGGATCTAATAACATGCTGATTACAGCTGGTAAAAGTGCACTGTATGACTGAAATTTGCAAGATAATAGAACTTAAAAGTTCTCACCAAATAAATAAATAAATAAATAAGTAAATAAATTAGGTGATGAATGTGTTAACTAATTTGATGGGGGGAATCTTTTTACAATGTATACATATATCAAATATACCTTGTATATTTTAAATATCTTATGTTTCTATTTGTCATTAGACCTAAACAAAGGTGAAAAAATAAAAGACACATTAAGAACTATTTTCTATATTCTAACTTGTATGGGAAGGTTATACATTCTGAAGCCAAATCTGCCTTTTGAACATGTAAGGGAAATTATAAGGATTTGAGCCTTATCTTCATTTGCCATTCTGTAGGTTAACATATTATATGCTACTTTCACTATTACATTTTTTCTTTGAGTCATTTGAACTTGAAACGTAAATGCTCAAAAAAATCTGAGGAATTATATATATATGTATTTGATTTCACACAGAAGATAATTAGAAGTGATAAGTAGTGTATTTTGGATGTAAGTGGTAAAATTTTTATTTTAATCACTGGCTAATGATCATAGTTCTTTGATAAGAATGTCCAAATTGCAATTGATAGATTTTATATAATGTGGTTATTGCATTAGGGCAAATTTAACCTTAAATTTAACCTTAAACTCAGGATTTTCCTCATGAATGATGAGAGTATTTACATTGTTATTGACCAAAAAAAATTTTCCATATATTATATAAAATTCTCTATTCTAATATGTTTAAAACTTCTCTAAGAAATGACAATTTTTAGGGGTGCCTGGGGGCCTCAGTCAGTTGAGCATCCAACTTTGGCTCAGGTCATGATCTCACAGTCTGTGGGTTCGAGCCCGCATCAGGCTCTGTGCTGACCACTTGCTCAGAGCCTGGAGCCTGCTTCAGATTCTGTGTCTCCTTCTTTCTCTGCCCCTTTCCCGCTCACAGTTTTTCTCACTCTGTTTCTCAAAAATAAATAAATGTAAAAAAAATAATTTTAAAGAAATGACAATTTTATATAAGGATTTTTCACCTTTCACTCACATTATGAAATACTCACGGAAAATGGTTTCATGTGCCTGGGCATCTTCAATATCTCCAAAGACATTGTGCCTTCTTGTTGAAAATAAATGGGATTAATAAACTATAACAATTGTTCCTAAAACAACATACACAAAAGCCCTAGATAGCCCTTCCTGGAAAATAAATTAGATCTACAGGAAAAAGAAAACAAACATAGAAAAATGCAAAATTTATGTCAGAAAGTCATTCTTCATTTAAAAAAAAATTCTTGCCTACATTTTTGCTTTGTTTAATTTGTGTATGAATAATTACCGGAATATGATCCTTTGCCCCTCAAATGAGGTATGAAACCTTTTACTGACTGGATGTTAACATTGAAACCATTTTAAATAGGTATAGGGTATGACTGGAGACCACCTCTGCTGTTCTGTATCTGACCCAGAGTAAGAAATAAAATGGTTCAGGACACATTTTACTTTGAAAAAGTTTCCAAAGTGTCCTAGAGAATTTTCAGTGAGTTGTTGGCAAATCCAGTTAACAAACCTTGCATTTAAGTAAGTCCTTTCATATTTGGGGGGCTGAGAATCTCAAACAACCCAGTAATCCCACTGACAGCAGAGGCCAGATTTGTGTAAATAGCAGAATATTTTTAAATGTTTCTGTTTTGTTTTTTTTTTTCATATAGGGAATGAAAAACAGTAAAAACCCTTGAAACTTCCAGTTTACTTCAAAATGATTATAGGGGAAAGTAAAACAAGATAATAATAGATCTATCTGAAGCTGAGTCCAAGCTCTTCACTGGAAATTTTAATAGTGTTTCATCAGGTGGTTGTGCTGGTTAGTAGAGCTGGGTTGTTTTTTTTTTTCTTTTTTTGAGTAAAATTTTTATTATTTATTTATTTAAAAAAATTTAATGCTTTATTTATTTTTGAGACAGAGAGAGACAGAGCATGAGCAGGGGAGGGGAAGAGAGAGAGGGAGACACAGAATCCAAAGCAGGCTCCAGGCTCTGAGCTGTCAGCACAGAGCCCAACGCAGGGCTCGAACAACAAACCGCGGGATCATGACATGAGCCGAAGTTGGACGCTTAACCAACTGAGCCACCCAGACGCCCTAAAGTTTTTATTTTTAATGAATTTTATATATGTCAGTCCTGATATTCACAGCCCTGGTAAATTATGTGTAATGTGTGGTTCTTATAAATTATTAATAAACCCACAACTCCATCCTTCAAAATCTTGAGAAAATTGATCAAATTTTTTTATGTATGTTTCTGACTCAGATTTTGTGAAGAAGAGAAATGTGCAGTGCACTACTCTGACTTTTGCAAACTGCACTTACTAAACCTTGTATAATCTTTAGATTAAAGGCATATACTATGTAATTCTATCAGAGACAACAGGACATATATATTCAAAGGAGTTTTATATTTTATTTTTACTATGAAATAAGTAAGATTTTTTTTACTATGAAATAAGAGTGGTATGTAAAAGTAATCCAAGTATTTGAGATTTATTGTTTCCAAACATGGACCATTGATCCATAGCTCCTCCATTTCTAAGCTTCCTCTGTTATAGTCTGGACATATAGTTAGCCCCTTTACTCACAAGACTGATAGCAGACAGAATATTTTGTTTGCAATATGATTAGTAAAGTTGGACTTGATGGAACTAAAATATAAAACATTCATTTAAAGACTTTTAGAAAATAATTAAAATATTCTTATTGATACAGAAAGCGATAATGTGTATATTCTTCCAACCCAGAAACTTGTCTCTAATATTTATAAGAAATACTTAAGTAGTGCTATATATTTTTTTCCAACATTGTTGGGAAATTAGATTAAATACTGGTGATTCAAAATTTTAAGAATTATTTTGGAGACAATATCATCCAAATTTCTTGTTTAGTTTTATGCCATTTTATATTTTATATGTTATAGGAAAAATGCAATTTTAAAAGGTTCAATTAGGGAGCTGTTACTGAGATTATTATTTTGTGGATTCCCTTGAAATTTTATTCTTTTCAGCAAATTGTATTGTCTTTTTTTAAGTTTATTTATTTATTTTGAAGGAGAGAGAGAGAGAGATGGGCACAAATGGGGCAGGGAGAGAGGGCAAGAGAGAGAATCCTGCTCTGGCAGTGAGGAGCCCAATGTGTGACTTGAATTCATGAGTTGTGAAATCATGACCAGCTGAAGTCTGATGCTTTACTGACTGAGCCATTGAGGCACCCTTCAGCAAATGATATTCCATATACTTTCCACACATTCTCAGATGAATGGAGAACACAACTTCAGGAGAATCCTTAGAATATAACAGATAAATCAGTGGAAGCACAATAACCAATAACCTGTTGGGTATGCGGCACAGTTGTCTAAATTTCTTAATCACCATCAAATGTAACTAATAATATTGTTAAACTTAAGCCAGCAGCATTGGGAGGAAAAGCAACTCACAGATAACCAAATGCTCACTGAACACAGAAAAATGGCACGACTTCATTACTAATCAGGAGAATATAAAATAAAACCATAATGAGATACCAATATAAATCCACCAGAATGTCATAATTGAAAAATACTGACTAAAGGCTGCAAGGATTTGAAACAAGTGATACTGTCATATACTGACTTGTGCATATAATTTGGCATAACTAGATTTAGAAAACTATTTATAAACATCTTCTAAAGTTAACCTATATCTACTCTATGAGCCACCAATCCTGTTCCTATGTATATACTAACAAAAATATCAATGCACATTTCCTTAAATACACAAGTAAAGATATTCATAGCTTCACTATTCATAATAGTGTCTCACATGAAACTACCCTTTAGCAGCAGAAAGCATTTCTAAAATTGTGACGTATTCATTTAATGGGAAAAAAATCAGCAATGAGAAGGAACAAACTATCATTACAGGAAATACCATGGATAAATCTAACAATTGTGAAATTATGAAGAAATACTGAACTCAAAAATATGTATTGTGTATAATTATAATTATATAAATGTTTAAGACAGGACAAACAAATCTTCGGTATTAGAAGTCAAGAGAGTGTTTATGGATGGGTGGATAGTGACCAGAAAGGGGTACAAATGAGGCCACTCAAAGAATAGCAATGTTCAGCTTCTTAAACTGTGTGTTAATTTTCCAGATGAGTTCAGTCTGTGAGATTTCATCATGCTGTATATTTATGATTTATACATTTTTCTATATTTACATATAAATGTTTCAAATTTTAATTTGGTGATGAAAGAAATAAACATAACTTATTATTCCAATTGTTCACTTAAACTCTTAGGAGCAATTTGTTTAATGAGCGCATTTTTTTTTCTTGAACTAAAATCATTGCTAGAATTATAGGATACCATACCTACTGATTTTCCTCTTACCTCTCTTACTATTTTAAGTATCTTTTGTTGGGTCCTCATCCTTTACTAAACTTTCAAATGTCTAAGTCTCCTCATTCCTACTATTGCCTGTAGCATATCAAATTCCAATAAATTTAAGGTTCATCTTTTTGCTGGTGATTCTCAGGTTATACTCCCAAACATCCACCTTCATCTGTTTTTCATGCTTATACATATAGCATCTTACTCTACTTTCTTGGATGTCCCATATTCAAATTCAACAGATCCAAAATGTAACTCCTGATTCTTCTATCCAAATGGATTCATCAAAACCCCGAGCTCACTAGTCACTTTGTTTTTCCCTTCTTAATAAATGGCACTTCCATTATATGTTAGTTTCTAAGTCAGAAATTATTTTCACACATTAACAAAACAATATCCTTAAATCAAAAATTGGATCATGCTCTTCTACTCCATAAAGGTATTCAATATCTTTTTAAATTTTTGTATTTGTGTTTTTAAAAAACATCCATCTCCCTCACTAGAATATAAGCTCTATGGAGGTAGGAGCAATATTTTGCTTCTTTTCTTTTCTTTTTATTTATTTTTCTTTGCATGCTGGTTGTTTGCATGAAACCTTATAAAACGAAATCAATATGTAAGCACTTTAGCATCAAGGATGTAATGTGAACTATACTACTAAGCATATAGAAGAACTGATGTCACTGCAAATATATCCAAGATGAAAAGTTAGTGCTGGGGCCAAAAAGGATTGAATTCAAAGAGAATTTTAATTGTTTTCCTCTACTATTAATATATTCTTCACAATATTGAGTATATAGATAAATTATGAGGAAAATTAGTTTTATATAAAATAAATTTATATTAAAATATAGACACAAGCCACAACCAGTAAATTCTCAAAGAGGAAACACAAATGATCAATGAGTCCCAGAAATTTTTTAACATCTCTAGCAATGAAAACTGAATTGAAATAAAACATGAACATATTTAAAATATTAATGTCTTTGTATTGCGAATGGTTCAGTAATGACAGCAATCTCATCCTAAAGTAAAAATTACTCTAAGTACTTCTGGAGGGAAAGTTGAACATATGTATAAAAAGGTTAAATGGAGGTGCCAAGATGGTGGAACAGCATGGAAGATTTTTTGTGTATGTGTCTCTAGTCCTTGAAATGCAGCCAGATCAACACTAAACCATCTTCACATCTGGAAAACTGATTTGAGGATTAACACAACAATTTGCACAACCTGAATCACAGAACTTGGCGGGTATGCAGCACGGAGGGGTGAACTGGGGGAGAGAGAAGCCACAGAGGGTAGAGAGGTTTTTTTGCTTGCGGAGAGAGGACAGAGATTAAGGGGAGAGTATGGGAAAAGCACCCCCCACACACACACACACAAAGCAGCTAGAAAGAAAGTGGAAAAGTGGAAACAGCCACAGAGACTAAGCAAAAAAGGGAGAAAGGAGAAAGGAGAGGGTTTAAATTCCATTAAGACTCTATAAATAGGGGGAATGCAGAGTCTGAAACTCTGTAGCTTGATAACTGGTGGCGCTCTGGTGGGAAGGGTGAATCCCCAGGAGTAGAGTAAAGTCCAGAGGCCCTTGGGCCACAGGGACAGAGACAGCTCCCCTGCTGGGAGGACATTTGGTAGATGCTGTGTGGCCTCCCCATAGGCAAAGTTCCCAGTGGACCCCAGAGAACAACCACATTCACTTTTGCTGGAATAATGATGTTAAGAGGGAAGCCTGGTGCCACATGTGTGTTATGATTCCATAAACCCTGAAACACTGCTGCTACAAGATTGCATGAACTTTTTCTGGTGGGCTGGTACCCAAACTCAGTCTCTGGGCACTGGCAGCAGTATGGTCTTCTGAATGTTCCTAGGGGGTGGGTTGGCACCCTACCATTACTCAATGAGACCCTCTGCCAGAAGGTCTGAGCAAGTCAAAGCCATAGTCCCTTAGAAGTGAGGGGTCAGGAAACACAGCCCCATTTGAGATAAAACTCAGGAGGGAGGTGCCACCTGAAAGGCTGATGGCTTGGTCACAGACAGTGTAGAAGTGGGAGTGGACAGAAGCCAGAGAAAAAGGAGGAGTGGTTGATGGCCAGTCGTGGAGAGAACGGAGTTCCAATAGTACAGATTGGGTAGCTGGGTGACGCCATTTTAACCTCTCTCATGCATGTGCATACACACCTATGTGCGCCACAGGAATCCAAACCAGTAATTCAAAGCATCCTCTAGAGGATAATTGAGTCATTACATTAAACCTCACCCAACTGGGCCACCAGCACTCTTGACAAACACAAGTCTCTCCACCTGTTTAGTTTATGAACTATAAAGTGCTTCAGAGCTTGACTTCTAGGGAAAACCAGATGTAATTCCAATCATACTTCATTTTGTTTGCTGGTCTTTATTCAATTTTTTTTCTTTTTCTTTTCTTATTCTTGAATACAGAAAGAGAAAAATCTATTTTTATATTCCATTTTTATTAAAAAGATTTTTCTTTAATTGTTTCTTCTATATTTTTTACATTTTTGTAATTTTAAATCCTATTTTACTTTAATCATTCATTTTATTCTATTTTATTGCATTCACTTTTTCAGAAGTTTTCCTTTTTTTCCTTTTTCTTTTATTTCTTTTCTTATCTTTCCCTTTTTTTCTCTAATCTATCAAGCTTCTTTCAACAACCAGACCAAAACACACCTAGGATCTAGCATCCTTTATTTAATTTATTTGGTTATTTTTAATATTTTAATTTATTTTTTTTACTTTATTAATTCCTTTCCTTCCACCAAAATGATGAAATGAAGGAATTCACCCCAAAGTAAGAACAGGAAGAAATGACAGCATGGGACTTAATCAACACAGACACAAGCAAGATCTCTGAACCAGAATGTAGAATCACAATAATAAGAATACGAGCTGGAGTTGAAAATAGATTAGAATCCCTTGCTGAAGAGTTAAAAGAAGTAAAAGATAGTCAGGATGAAATTTAAAAATGCTATAACTGAGCTGCAATATCAAATGGATGCTATGGCTGCAAGGTTGGATGAGGCAGGGCAGTGAATCAGCAATATAGAGGACAAAATTATGGAGAATAATGAATCAGAAAAAAAGAGGGAGACTAAGGCAAAAGATCATGAAATAATAATTAGAGAACTCAGTGACTCATTACAAAGGAACGTCAGAATTATAGGGGTCCCAGAAGATGAAGAGAGAGAAAAGAAGGTAGAAAATTTATGTGAGCAAATCATAGCAGAAAACTTTCCTAACCTGGGGAAAGACACAGGCATCAAAATCCAGGAAGGACAGAGGACTCCCATTAGATTCAACAAAAACCAACCATCAACAAGGCACATCATAGTCAAATTCATAAAATACTCAGGCAAGGATAGAATCATGAAAGCAGCAAGGGAAAAAAAAAGTCTTTAACCTACAAGGGAAGACAGATCAGGTTTGCAGCAGACCTGTCCACAAAAACTTGGCAGGCCAGGGAGAAGAGGCAGTATATATTCAATGTACTGAATTGGAAAAATATGTAGCCAAAAATTCTTTATCCAGCAAGGCTGTCATTCAAAATAAAAGGAGAGATAAAAAGTTTCCCAGACAAACAAAAATTAAAGGAGTTCGTGACCACTAAACCAGCCCTCAAGAAATTTTAAGGCATTTCTCTGAGGAGAGAAAAGATGGAAAATAAATAAGTAAATAAATAGATAAATAAATAAATATCAAAGTAAAAAAAGCCTAGAAAGGACCAGAGAACATTACCAGAAACTCCAACTCTACAGGCGACATAATGGCAATAAATTCATACCTTTCAGTATTCACTCTAAATATCAATGGTCTAAACCCTCCAATCAAAAGACACAGGGTAACAGAATGGATAAGAAAACAAGATCCATCTATATGCTGTTTACAAAATACTGATTTGGAACCTAAAGACACCTTCAGAGTGAAAATAAGGGGATGGAGAACCATCTATCATGTTAATGGTCCCCAAAAGAAAGCCGCGATAGCCATACTTATAACAGACAATCTAGATTTTAAAATAAAGACTGCAACAAGAGATGAAGAAGGGCATTATATTATAATTAAAGGGTCTATCCACCAAGAAAACCTAAAAATTGTAAACATTTATGCTCCAAACGTGCCAGAACCCAAATATATAAACCAATTAATCACAAACATAAAGAAACTCATTGGGGGGCGCCTGGGTGGCTCAGTCGGTTAAGCGTCCGACTTCAGCTCAGGTCACGATCTTGCGGTCTGTGAGTTCGAGCCCCGTGTCGGGCTCTGGGCTGATGGCTCAGAGCCTGGAACCTGTTTCTGATTCTGTGTCTCCCTCTCCCTCTGCCCCTCCCCCATTCATGCTCTGTCTCTCTCTGTCTCAAAAATAAATAAACTTAAAAAAAAAAAAAGAAACTCATTGGTAATCATACCATAATAGTAGCAGAGTTCAACACCCAACTTACAGCAAAGTACAAATCATCTAAACAGAAAATTTACAAGGAAACAGTGGCTTTGAAAGGCACACTGGACTGGACAGACTTAACAGATATATTCAGGACATTTCATCCTAAAGCAGTGGAATACACATTCTTCTCGAGTGCACATGGAACATTCTCCAGAATAGATCACATACTGGGACACACACAAATCAGCACTCAAAAAATCCAAAAAAATCAAGATCATACCATGCATATATTTAGACCACAACACTATGAAACTTAAAAACAACCACAAGAGAAAATTTGGAAAGATAACAAATACTTGGAGACTAAACAACATCCTACTAGAAAATGAATCGGCTAACCAAGAAATTAAAGAGGAAATTAAAAAGTACATGGAAGCCAATGAAAATGATAACACCACAGCCCAAAACCTCTGAGACGTAGCAAAGGTGGTCATAAGAGGAAAGTATATAGCAATCCAAGCCTTCCTAAAAAAAGAAGAAAGATATCAGATACACACCCTAACCCTACACCTTAAGAGCTGGAAAAAGAAGAGCAAATAAAACCCCAAACCAGCAGAAGACAAAAAATAATAAAGATTAGAACAGAAACCAATGTTATTGACACCAAAAAACAAACAAACAAACAAACAAAAAACAAACAAAACAGTTGAATAGATCAATGAAAACAGGAGCTTGTTCTTTGAAAGAATTAACAAAATTGATAAACCACTAGCCAGATTGATTAAAAGAAAAAGGACCCAAATAAATAAAATCAAGAATGAAAGGAGAGATAGGAGAGATCACAACCAACACTGCCGAAATACAAACAATAATAAAAGAACATTATGAGCAATTATATGTCAAGAAAATGGGCAATCTGGAAGAAATGGACACATTCCCAGAAACATATAAACTACCAAAACTGAAACAGAAAGAAATAGAAAATTTGAACAGACCCATAACCAGTGAAGAAATCGAATTAGTCATCAAAAATCTGCCAAAAAACAAGAGTCCAGGGACAGATGGCTTGACAGGGGAACTCTAAAAAACAATTAGAGATGAGTTAAAACCTATTATCTTGAAGCTATCCCAAAAAATAGAAATAGAGGGAAAATTTCCAAACTCTTTCTGTGAAGCCAGCATTACCTTGATTCCAAAACCTGAGAAAGATACCACTAAAAAGGAAAACTACAGAGCAATTTTCCTGATGAACATGAATGCAAAAATCCTCAATAAGATACAATCCAACCGGATCCAATAATACATTAGAAGAATTATTCACCAAGACCAAGTGGGATTTATACCTGGGATGCAGAGATGGTTAAATATCTGCAAAACAATCGATGTTTTGCAGATACATCACATCAATCGATACATCACATCAATAAAAGAAAGGACAAGAACCATATGATCCTCTCAACAGATGCAGAGAAAGCATTTGTAAAAATATAGCATATTTTCTTGATAAAAACCCTGAAGAAAGTAGGGATAGAAGGATCATACCTCAAGATTATAAAAGCCATGTATGAAAGACCCACTGCTAACATCATCCTTAATGGGGAACAACTGAGATCTTCCTCCCTAAGGTCAGGAACATGATAGGGATGTCCACTCTCACCACTGTTATTCAATATAGTACTGGAAATCTTAGCCTCAGCAATCAGACAAAACAAAGGAATAAAAGGCACCCAAATTGGCCAGGAAGAAGTCAAACTTTCACTCACAGATGACATAATACTCTACATGGAAAACCCAAAAATTCCACCAAAAAACTGCTAGAACTGATCCATGAATTCAGCAAAGTTGCAGGATATAAAATCAATGTACAGAAATCCATTGCATTCCTATACACCAATAATGAAGCAACAGAAAGAGAAATCAAGGAATCAATCCCATTTACAATTGCACCAAAACGCATAAAATACCTAGGAATAAATCTAACCAAAGAGGTGAAAAATCTATACACTGAAAACTATAGAAAGCTTATGAAAGAAATTGAAGAAATTACCAAAAAAAAAAATCGAAAAAAACTATTCCATGTTGCTGGATTGGAAGAACAAACATTGTTAAAATGTCAATACTACCCAGAGCAATATACATATTCAATACAATCCCTATCGAAATAACACCAGCATTCTTCACAGAGCTAGAACAAACAATCCTAAAATATGTATGGAACCAGAAAAGACCCCGAATAGCCAAAACAATCTTGAAAAAGAAAACCAAAGCAAGAGGCATCACAATCCTGGACTTCAAACTATATTACAAAGCTGTAATCATCAAGACGGTATGGTACTGGCACAAAAACACTCAGATCAATGGCACAGAATAGAGAATCCAGAAATGGACCCAGAAACATGTGGCCGACTGATCTTTGACAAAGCAGGAAAGAATATCCAATGGAATAAAGACAGTCTCTTCAGCAAGCAGTGCTGGGAAAACTGGACAGTGACATGCAGAAAAATGAACATGGACCACTTTCTTACACCATACACAAAAATAAACTCAAAATGAATGAAAGACCTAAATGTAAGATGGGAAGCCATCAAAATCCTCAAGGAGAAAGCAGGCAAAAACCTCCTTGACCTCAGCCACAGCAACTTCTTACTCAACACGTCTCTGTTGGCAAAGGAAACAAAAGCAAAATTAAACTACTTGGACCTCATCAAAATAAAAAGCTTCTGCACATTGAAGGAAAAAATCAGCAAAACTAAAAGGCAAGCAACGGAATGGGAGAAGATATTTGCAAGTGATATATCAGATAAAGTGTTAGTATGCACCATTTATAAAAAACTTTTCAAACTCAACACCCAAGAAACAAATAATACAGTGAAGAAATTGGCAACATACATGAACATACACTTCTCCATAGAAGAAATCCTGATGGCCAACCAACACATGAAAAAATGCTCAACATCATTCATCATCAGGGAAATACAAATCAAAACCACAATGAGATACCACCTCACACCTGTCAGAATGGCTAACATTAACAACTCAGGCAACAACAGATTTTGGCCAGGATGTGAAGAAAGAGGACCTCTTTTGCACTGCTGGTGGGAATGCAAACTGGTGCAGCCACTGTGGAAAACAATTTGGAAGTTCCTCAAAAGATTAAAAATAGAACTACCCTGTGACCCAGCAATTACACTACTAGATATATATACAAGGGATACAGGTGTGTTGTTTCAAAGGGACACATGCATCCCAATGTTTATAGCAGCACTATCAACAATAGCCCAATTATGGAAAGAGCCCAAATGTCCATCGACAGATGAATGGATAAAGAGGATGTGGTATATATATACAATGGAGTATTACTCAGCAATCAAAATAAATGAGATCTTACCATTTGCAACTACATGGATGGAACTGGAAGGTCTCTTATGCCAAGGGAAGGGAAGCAAAAATAATATGAAAACAGAGATAGGGACAAAACATAAAAGACTCAATATAGAGAACAAACAGAGGGTTGCTGGAGGGGTTGTCGGAGGTGGGATGATCTAAATGTGTAAGGGGCATTAAGGAATCTTCTCCTGAAATCATCGATGCACCATATGCTAACTTGGATGTAAATTAAACACAATATTTTAATTAATATAATATAATATAATATAATATAATATAATATAAATAAAAAGGTTAAATTCAATAAACCACAGTTCTCCAAACAAATCAAATTTCCTTAATTTAATTAATTAAAATATTTTGCCAAAAGCCACACAGTTTACTATTGCAGGATCTAATCTCATTCTGTTTGATATTTGCTATGCCAAACATCTTCTCATGACAACCTCCCATTCAAGGCCTTGCATATAAGTACACACTCAGAGATTGCATGACAGATGAATGCTCGTTAGAAATAAACTTGGATAGTTCTGACTGCCTATCAAAAAATTAGTAAATGTATATTTGATTACTATATGCAAAGTAATATATTTCATTTTAAAAAGAGAACAGAGTTAGTGGATATGGCTTCAAGGCATATTTTCTTAAATGTTTTAGGATTAAAAATGGTATTTCTGTGCCATGGTTTTAAAACTTTATTTTGCTAAATATCTTATAACTAACCAAATAAGCCCTTGATACCTAATAAAGAAATTAATCCATGAGCTATTTTAAGATATTGATCCACTATATCAATGAACAAACTTGTTTTTAAAGTGGAAGAATAATTTTTGGCAGTCTAAAAAGGTTTTTAGTGTCTTAATGTAACATTTTTCATAATATAAGAGTTTTCTCCACTACTATCACACTATATCTCCAGAACAAAGAGAAGGACTGAGGAAAGGGTAGTAAATTGAATTGAAACAGAGATTCTATGTAAGTGATATTAAAATAAATCAGCACTGAACTAGCTGGGAAGACAAGGGTTAAAGAACAAAGAATACAGTTTTATAGGTGTGATGAGATCATGTTTCTATATGCTATACATATATAATGAAAAAGTAACAGATTGTATTATAGTTAATACAAATTTTTTTTTCACTGTAAGTTAGAACATCCACGGATATGGCTGCCTGTCATATCACTATTAAGGCAAATTTGAGATTTGGCTTTAACATTGGCATTTACAAAAAATACATGAATGTTTTTTGTAAATCCCACATCACTGTAAAGTCTACTGCAATTCATTTCAAATTGCAAAGGGGGCAAATGGAAAATGAGTAGCAAAGAGAATGCACAGTCAGCATGGAAGTTTCTTATACCTGACTTGGAAATCGTGTTAGTAGACAGAATTCTGGTGATGCCCATCTGCTGAACATTGGTAAGGCACTTTTTAATTTAGCACTACAAAAAAATGAACTAGCACAATTCAGTGCTCTAGCTTCAATATTGTTTTCACAGCATTGAAATTAGCTCTGGGTTTAGATCCATAAAAGGCACTTAAATATAAATTGGTTAACTTTCTCTCTCAAGATTTAGTATCATTCATGGATTTTAAGGCTTTCAGGCAAGTGGCAAATGCATTATCTCTTTGAATACCTTTTGTCAATTAATGTGCCAACAAAAGAAGCCTGTGCACTCAGGCTTTGTTATACTTTCTATAATAGAAAATTCTTATTTAATTTTTTTTCATTTTCTTAGGTTCATGTCTTGACACTTTCAATTAGAATTATGACTTTTGAGAATAATATCCTGCAATTTCTGTTTATGGCAAATCAGTTCACTTCTTATGGAAAACATACTTCAGATTATGATACAAACTTCTTGAGGCCAAGAAGTTTATTTATTGATTCACTTTGTGTCAAAATCTGTAACATTTCCATTAAAGATGTGGTACATAATAGATATTTAATAAACAGTTGATTAAAATAAGCTAATTTATTAGATTGCAATGACTCAAAGGAACAGCATGAAATTCAGTATTTGTCGCAAACATAGGTCCTATCTATTTTGTTTATTAATTGTAGGCTGTGCTAGTACAGTTTTTATCAAAATACTTTACATTTTACTGAAAGAAAATTTTAGGAAGGTTATTAATCTATATTATTAGAAAATAATTTTAATTAAATAAATTTGAGATAAGGGATTTCCTTGTCAGAAATATAAGTAGCATGCAAAGTAATATGCTCAGTGAACAGACCAGCTGACTATTTTTACTGATAGTTTTTTGTACGTGATTGTCTAATGGAGACCTCAAGTCATGCTAACTCAAGAATTCTAAACAAGAGTAAACTTAATAGTTCAGAGATACGAGGAATTAACAAAATTTCCATGGAATATATTGAAGGGATTCATAGTATTTAAAAGCTCAGTAGGCCACTGCAATTATCCTATTTTATCTAAAACTATATGTATCTTATTTTCACATGAATTTTATAAACACCAATGCAAAATTTTTATAAATATGCAAAATAAGTATAATCTGATCTTTTAAAAGAGGTCATAATTCAATATATAGATTCCTGATATATATATCTATCAGAAGAAGCTTTTGACCACATTACTGAATTTCAGCTCCCTATTTTGTGCCCCAATCACTCCCACAACTTTCTATATTCCTTAACTCCAAAATGCCAATATTATGTCAAAAGAAAGAAAAAAATGACATTACTGAATTTCAGTTCAGTATTCTGTACCACAGTCATTTCCCCAAGTTTCTGTATTCCTTAACTCCAAAATGCCAATATCATCTCAAAAGAAAGAAAATTTTAGCAAATAATGTCACCACCTATGTTGTGGGAAAATGGGAAAATCCTTTAAATGTTCTCTTCTTCAAAAGAAATCAAAATCAGGACAGGAATTTCTCCTTTTCTAAGAGTTTTGGTGAAACAACTCCTATGTTCATAACACCCCATGCATATACACACAAGACACATATTTCTCATATCCTTATATATAAAAGTTTTATACATCTAATATATACAGGGCCTACTTCATGTGTGTCCAACATGAACAGTTGCATTAGGGCCACATGCTCAGGACATCATACTTGTTGCAATAGTCATTCTTATCACCTTGAAATTCTTAATCACATTTTAATAAGAAGTCTCTCATTTTTCATTTTGAACCGGGCCCTCAAATCATGTAGCTGGCCCTGGATATACACATTCTTTCTTTGATTTTATTTATACTACTTATGAATATCTAGGCAAATTAGACTGTTTCATGAAAACGTTCCCATTGGTCACTATGACCTACACTATGTTGTAGTTACAAATTAAAATCTCAGTGACTTAGGAAAAAACAAAGAAAATACAGATTGATTGTATGGTCACACTATATGTCCATCATACATCACCTAGCAACTCTGTCCCACATCATCCTATTTTTCCTTATTTCTATTTCTAAACATTTTAAAATAGGATAGATTGAACACTAATAGTGATTACAACCCACTTTCGCTAAGAGGCAAAATTCTTCAATTGGCTCCCCCTTTATCAAAGTTCTTATGCTAGCTAATTCATTGCTAATGAGCGAATAAAAGACAAAAGGGGATTTTTTCTTTTATGGAATTGGTGTTGTTAAAGATAGTCTAAAACGTTAATTTATAGACTATCTTTGAAACATTATGCTCTAATAACAGCAAATGTACTACAGCATTGTGAGGTTCCTACAGCTATTTGCACTTCAAGGCCAACATTGCTTTAATATTTCCAAAAGAAATCCTTACTTAATGTCATACATGTGCTTTGAAAAAATGAGATATTCCACATTAAATCAGTAATCTGACCTCTCCTCATTACTGCTCTTTACCACTCCCCAGTCCATAATCAACCACTTAGCCATGTTTTCAACTCAAAATTATGTACTCTGTCATGTTTATACTTGCTATTCCTCTTTTTTTTTTTGGTTTTATGTTTTAATTTATATTCTAGTTAGTTAATATATAGTGTATTATGAATTTCAGGAGTATAATTTAATGATTTATCACTTACATATAATACCCCATGCTCATCACAACAAGTAACCTCCTTAATACTCACTGCGCATTTAGCCCATGCCCTGCCCACCTCTCCTCCATCAACCCTCAGTTTGTTCTCTGTAGTTAAGAGTCTCTTTTACAGTTTCCCTCCCTTTTAAATTATTTTCTTTCCCCTTTGTTCATCTGTGTTTCTTAAATTCCACCTATGAGTGGTACTTGTCTTTCTCTGGTACTTGTCTTTCTCTGACTTATTTCACTTAGCATAATACACCCTAACAACATCCACATCCTTGCAAATGGAAGATTTTATTCTTTTCTATGTCTGAGTAATACACACACACACCCACAGATACACACACACACACACACACACACACACACACACACACACAAATATATATGTTGTATCTTCCTTATCCCTTCATCAGTACCCAAAGGATACAAAACTACTGATCTGAATGGGCACATTCACCCCAACATTAATAGCAACATTGTCAATCAACAATAGCCAAACTATGGAGCTAAAATGTTCATCGACTTGCTATTCCTTCTTTATAAATACTCAAGTATTCCTTCCCTTTCTCCTTGACAATTCATCATCTTGTATGGATGCTGCACTTTTTAGGTTTCAACTAAAAGGTTGCTTCCTTGAAACAGTCATGACAGATTCTGCCAACTCTGGGTGAGGTGCCCTTCTGAGTTCCCATCCGATGCGATGCTATGCTATTCCTACCATAACATACATTTTCTGATCTATTCAAATGTTTCTTTACTTGCTTGAGTTCATCAGGCAATGAACTCTGAGAGGACGGTGACCTGATATTTTTTCACTATTAAATATCTAGCACTTATTACAATAAATATTATTTACATTCATTTAAATAGATCAGCTTATGAAAGATCCTAAGAAGTAATACAATAAAATGCTAATTTATCATTTGATAGTAGTCATTATTTGATGTAATTCTATATGTTCATATTTATATAAGGGGGTTTGCTATAACTGAAAAGAAAAAGGAATTGTTTATGGCTGCTTTTATTTCTGTTACATATAAGCAATGCAGACTATGTTTTACTGGAAGCCATTATGCCTAGGGAAGCAATATTCAGCAGCGGCTTGGAAGTAAACTGATAATTCAAATGTTGATGGTTCTATTACCTCTGCTTCTAACGTGATCTACAACTATCTGTAATCACTTGGTGTTCTTCAGACACATTTTGCTTATTTTAAAAACAAGACTGATGGAATGGTATGCACGGGTATAATGGCATATCTGGCACAAAGAGGCAATTGCAAGTTTTGAATCTATCTTTGTGTGTGACCTTAGAAACCCTCATATGTACCTTCATTTTCAGTTTCTTTTTCTGTAAATAAATATAATAATATTTATCTCATAGGTATATTGTGAGCACCACATAAGAAAATGTGCAAGGACAAAGTGTGTAAATTGCAGAATTATATACAAAGTAGAAATAGCTCATTAAAAATAGTTACCAAAAATTACATTATTTCTGTGTTTCCAGGAGTGTATATATATATATATATATATATATATATATATATATATATATTGCTGTTGTGTTAACATCATATTTTATCCTAGGGCCAGGGCTTTAGGATCTGAATCACATCAAAAATCAACTCAGAATTTCAAAATGTGCTTTTAGCATTATAGTACTTTTCGTGTCAGTTTGCTTTTTGGTGAAAGGTAAACTTGTATAATAGCCTTTCTCGTGTAAAAATATAGTCCATTTTAATATCCTCTGAAGCTATCCTTCCTTCCAAGTATTCTACTAAAAACCACAACAGAAGATTTAGCTTTAGAATTTTAACTTATAAGAAAATTGAACTTATTAATAGCAAACAATGCACGCTCCAATCCTATTAAGTACTCAATTCCATCTTCCTCAGATAAAAATCACAATGATTTATCTCAAGACCTATCTTACCCTAGAATCTTCCTGCAATATAGGCTTTAAGCTGATCACAACTATTAATGTGTCCTAGTTCATATAATATATCCCATGGGAACTCATAATTAAGTTCCTTAAAACCTTTTAGATATAAAAAATAACTAAACATATTTATTAACCACATAAAGACTAAAACAAACACGGGATATAGAATTTTAAAGGGCAATACCAAGAACATTAGAGTGTTCACACACATTTTCAGGGAAAAAAGTTAAATGTCTTCAAAACATGGTTGAAGAAAAAAATTCAACAAGTAATTTTAATGTTAATATTATGTAAATATGTTCATATTATAGATACACTTTAATAGAGAATCACTTGTGTATGTATGTATATTCCATTATTTTTCTGCACCAATGTCGGTTCTATTAAAAAGATGGTAACATATTTCTCTTTTATTATTGTTCAATATGCTACGAGCATCAATTTCCAGGATTCCTAGCACATACAATGAAAAATCTATAAACTTTTATGAGTTATAAGAAGGACATGGATAATAAAAATGGAAAACATTTATAGCTATCACTTGTTCAATAAGACAGCATTTTGGATAGATCTCTCCTAAGGTGACATTTTTGTTCTCTAGTTGCATTTTATGCATTTCTGCTTTTTATTCTTTTCTCAATGGATTTTGATCTTGTGAGGTAAATCTTGCATTGCTTATGTTAAAAAGAGGCATATAATAATGTGTTTATTTTGTCTTTGGAAAGTTTTTATACATCTTATTTTTTAGTGGACATTTGCAGAGACCTCTTTATAAGAGAGATCATGTTATGATCTCAAGGCATTTATATGCTTTGTTTTCAGTTATAAAAGAAAAGTACAAAATAAGAAATTTCCCTATTGACACTATATTTAATGCTTTCAACAATTACATGCATTACAACCAAATAATTTGAAGATGGAAATGCTGGGGCGCCTGGGTGGTTCAGTCAGTTAAGTGTCCAACTCTTGAATTCAGCTCAGGTCAGAATCTTGCAATTCGTGAGTTTGAAACCCACACCAGGCTCCACGCTAACAGTGCGGGGCTTGCTTCGGATTCTCTCTCTCTCTCCCTCTCTCTCTACCCGCCCCCCCCGCCACCTTGTTCACCCTCTTTCTCTCAAAAAATAAATAAACAAAAAAAAGTTTAAAGATGGAAATATTATAAGCTTGTCATTATCTAATTTTTCATTATATGTTAATCCATTGACTTAAGAATGTGATGTTTGTGTGTGTATCTATGTCATAAACTAATCTTCAATATGCTACATAAATGATATCTAAATTTGTTATTATTAATAGCCAAGCTTCACTATTAAGAAATTATAGGCCCTACATTTTATCTAAAACTTTCCATAATTTTTTATGTAATATATTTACTATTAATGTAGTATGCAATAAATTAGTTTATAGACTCGTAATTTTTATAATGTACACAATTCCTAATGCCCAAACTATTAACATAGCCTCTTGTCCAATAACTTTTCAAATGTAAGTTCAAATATAAATATCATACTAATTACATGCATTTAATTGTTTCCCACACTCTATTTTCTCTATATCTTTTATTATACAGTTAATATTTCTGCTTATTTTCCATTCTTTCCATGGATATGTATACTTTTCAAGAAATTGCAAGTGTGATATCACTGGTAAAATCTTTCTATTTCAGACTTTGTGCTAATTGCTTCTATTGTTTTTGCTAAAATTTTAAACTATCTTTCAAGTTTACACTCAAAACCACTCACAAAACAAAAGTTCCTCTTTTTCAGACTATTTTCAAAAAGGAATTAACAGAGATTTTCTAAGCTCATGAAGTCTGCAGATAATAACCTCTCTGCAATGTTCATTCAGGTTTTTTGTGGGTGATTAAAACTAAGACAGTAACAATGTAATTTCTTAGGAAAAAGATATTCTGAATCCTCAAACAGAACAGATTTTTTTCTGTCTATATGTATGAAAAGTTAGGAAGTAATAACACATCCCAAGTTAACTTGGAAATCTGAGGTTATTCTCTGATTAATGTCTTATCTCATCAGATACTAGGGTTTCTCTATTAATTTTAATGTTTTTTCTTTTCTAATTTTTTCCTTCTGACTTAACATTTCCCAAACTCTAAAATGACCTCCCTTTATTTTTCACTGCTGCTACTACCCTAGAGGTGGGCCCTTTCCATTTACTATACCCATTTCAGCAGAAAACAGAAGAAAAATGATGCTATTGTCTCAGTCATGTTTGAAGTATGGGAATGAAGTTAAAAATAACTTAAGAAAACACAAATTCTGTTAAGAGACCACTTAAAAGTTATTGCATAATTAGATAATATTAAGTATCTATAAAAATATCATACTGTGAAGGTGAATTTAAAATTCTGTGATGTTTATTTAGGTTGCATAAAATATAATGATATGAATAATATTTACAGTAGTTAATACAACTTAGCACACCCAATATGCCTGGGACACCCATGGTAGTCACACAAGTGTCTTAAGTTTAAATAAAGCTTCTCTAAAACTAGAAAAGGAAGATTTTTTTATAGCACTTATTATTATTTGATGATTTATGGCTACCAGTGTCTGAGCACTTTTCAAATACTGTGCTACACATTTCACAAGAATTCTCTCAGACATTTACCTAAATTCTCTAGATAAGTGTACTCATTAACCCAATCTACAGATGAAAAAGCTGAGACCTTAACTTATTCCTAAGGATCCATATTAAGCAGGGGTAAATCTGTCTGCTTCTAGAGCCAGAAATGCTTAACCTTTCCTAAAAATGAGGAAACTGAGAAGAATGGTAAAGAGATCAAATAATCATCACAACAGCACCGTCACTTACCTTAGGTTTGTGTAGCAGTTCTTATCAGGGGACAATTTGACCTCTCCCCTCTACACAAGATAGTAATGCTACTACTCCTGTCTTACAAATTTTGGTATTCTATCATTAATTTTTCCCACTAATTTCTCTTGTTTAAAATACCACATTAAATGTTCTTTATATTGATTATTTAACTTTTGGCACCCGTTTAAGTGTCATGTCCATGGTGAGTGCCTCATTGACCTTACCCTAGTCCTCTTGAAAAAATTTTGGTCATCATCACTCAGGAAAGTATTACTTTTGTCTAGTAGAGGCAGGGATATAGCTAAACATCCCAAAATGCACAAGACAGACTCCCACAACAAAGAGCTATCCAGCTCCAAATATCAGTGGTGCCCCTGCTGAGAAACCCAGAGTTAGTGAGCAATTTATAAATTATAAAGGACTTTGACAATCATTAATTTATTTGCCTCAACTACTAGGTCAGATGATATTTAAGAATACTTTAATCCTACTTTATTTAAATTTTTCTTCCCTCCACATTTGCTGTAATGTTCATTTTGAAAGTTTCTTTCTATGCATATAGAGGTCAAACATCGTGTCCTCATTTCTGAGGGCTGCCAAAACACATAACCACAAACTTAGAGACTTAAAACAACAGAAATATATTTTCTCAGAGCTCTGGGGGCCAGAAGACCAAACTTAAGATGTCCCCAGATCCTTTATCATTATAGGGTTCTGGAGAAGAATTCTTTGGCTCTTCCAGCTTCTGGTAACTCCAGGTATTCCTTGGCTTGGGGCCAAGCTTGGCCTCATTCCAATTTCTGCCTCCACCTTCATATGGCTTCTTCCCTGCATGTGTCCTCTTCTGACTGTGTTTTCTCCTCTTTGTATAATGATACATGTCACATGTTATTGGATTTAGGGCCCAGTCAGTTAATCCAGGATGATCTCACCTCAAAACCTTTCACCTTTACAACTACAAAAACTCTTTTTCCATATAAGATCCAATTCACAGGTCCAGGGGTTTTAAGTTGGATATATTATTTTGGGAAAAAATTTAACCTGCTAGATTAGGAATTTAATATTACTGCAAAATTCCTAAATTTTTCTATTGGCTTATGATATGAAACTCATTTCTAATTGAGATGATGAAAGAAATTTTGCTAATGTTCACATAGGATATTCTGGATAAATGCGAATGTGATGCTAAGAAACAATTTGAAGGATTAAAATAGTCAAAATATTTTGAGCTGAGAAAGAGGACTTAAAGATTTAGGAAGATGATGAACATTTATTGAGCGCCCCCACCAGCTAAGTGCTGTGCTATTGTATGCATATATTCTGCTATCTATTCCTATAGATGAATTAATAATAAAGAAGTTTATTTTTTCCAGGAGCAATACAGAAAGGCATTGTATTAATTTTTATTTATTTTGCAAAAGTCATATAATACATGTAAGTGCATTATAGAGCATATGTTACAGCCAATTCTACATTTCTAGATCTCTAAGCAATTTTATTTCACTTTATTTTATTTAGCGTTCTTTATCTTATACTTTATGTATTTGTGCAATATGTTTATACATAGGTGAGATTGTGTGTCATTTTCCTCCTTGGCATAAGTTTTATTTGAACTAATTTTTATAGTGGTTTAACAATATGTTGTGGAGAAAAAAAAAATAGAACACATTTTACATTTTTCCCTTCATCTAATTTAGATTTAAGCCCAAGAGATGAATTTTATTTTATCATTTATTTGTTTTGATTTCTAAGACCATGTTAAAGATGAACAATAAATAACTAATAATAAATACTAAATGCCATCCTAATGCCATCTTAAAACAAATCAAATTATTACATCTATGATTTCGTTATTTTTAATTAGACAGGACTATTTGTAATATAGGTGGAGGATAAAAGAAAGCCAAAAAACAAATATATTTAGCATTTACAGTTTGCATAAACTCCTGGCTAAAAATAGGCTGTAATTTTTTTAAATTTATTTATTTAAATTCAAGTTAGTTAACATGCAGTATACTGTCGGTTTTAGAATGGCTGTAATTTCTTTAATCTTTATGGTAGATCAAAAAGTTCAGAAATATTACTCTGACATGATCTATCTCCTTCTTTACCTTGGCCTTTCTTACCAGTCTGGGACTCACTTTATACTATTTCTTTACCATAGTTTTCCTTGCAAGCAGAGCTGGCATAAAAAACTAGAAGGAAGAGGGGGAGGGAGAGGAGGGAAGGAGAAAGAGGAGAAGAAGAAGGAGGAGGAGAAGAGAAGGACGAGGAGAAGGAGGCAAGAGAAGAAAAAAAAATTAAAGGCTTTCAAACCACACACAGAAAGTTATTTAGTTAAAGAGACAGATTGTTTTCCGTTTTTAAGCACATTGTTTGTAGGTAATACACAAACCAGAAAAAATAGTTCATTGGTTTATCATTAATTTATAAACTTTTGTTCCCAAACACTGAATTTAATTTTATTGTTTTAACTCAAATATATACTTTCTCATATAAAATTGCAAATTATGGTTTAATTTCCGAAGATAGCAAAATAAATGGCATTTAATGATGAAATAATAGAATCTAACTTCAACTTAACCTGTCCAAACTTGATATCTATTTTTCCTTCAGGAAAATAGATGTTGAGGACAGGTGATATGTGACAAAACACATTAACCTACTTAGAACAGAAATCATAAGAGCAATGGTAACTGCTAAATGCTCATTATCTGCTTATTATATCAGGTTGTTTCTGGGGCGCCTGGGTGGCTCAGTTGGTTGGGCGGCCGACTTCGGCTCAGGTCATGATCTCGCAGTCCGTGAGTTCGAGCCCCGCGTCGAGCTCTGTGCTGACAGCTCAGAGCCTGGAGCCTGTTTCAGATTCTGTGTCTCCCTCTCTCTCTGACCCTCCCCCGTTCATGCTGTCTCTCTCTGTCTCAAAAATAAATAAACGTTAAAAAAAAATTAAAAAATAAAAATAAAAAAAATAAACCAGGTTGTTTCTAAGTGATTTATATGCATCTTGCCATTTATCTTCACATCAACTTTATCATTTAGGGTCTATTATCCCTATTTCAATTAGGAAAATAGCAAACACTAAGTCATCAAGATATTAAATAATTTTCCCAAGGTAACATAGCTAAGAAGTAGTGGATCTGGGCATTCAACAAGATACCAGACTGCATATATGGTATCATTGTAAAAACTGCATCTCTAATACAGCGAATGTTTCTGTAAGGGGGGAGTGTGTGTGTGTGTGTGTGTGTGTGCGCGTGCGCGCATGCACGTGTGAGTTGTAAGGATCATGATGGGGAAGGAGAAGGTGACACTGTGGTAAAATTAAATATTCTTTTGTAATAGTACCTTTATTTATGTTAATGAAAAATCAGTTCTTTAGAACTATCCAATAGGAAATACTCATATAGCCCTTAGTACCAAGCATTTTAAATTTTGAATAAAGAGAACTATGACTTTTAGGCTAAAAGTTATGGAATAAGTCAACACAAATAAATTTGTAGGTCAAAAATATTTCCCAGCAGAATTTAGTGATAGCTTTAAGAGAGCTGATTCCTTTCTTTGTTTTTCCCTGTATTATAGACAGTGGACTCTTTAAAAAATTACTAAGTAAACGTCTTACTAACTGCAAAAGCTTTTGATATTATATACCTATTAAATTTCTTGATTTTTCTGTGCTATGTAAGTGGCACCCACAGTTCCTGTATATTACTTAGGTTCACAGCTGGTGCATGCAAAATAAGCCATTTTGCAGTCCATCTGTTCTAAGGAAGAGATTTGTAACAGTGCACAGTTTAGGCCAGTACTGTATTATCACAGAGTTGCAGTTTCTAAATAAATTTCAAAAATAATGATGTTCAGTTTCTACTTTTAGATACCAGTGAGATAACACCTGTCTAGACAGATGGTCTCTGGACTGTGAAAATAAGACAGCTGAGAAGCAAAAAAAAAAAAAAAAATCAAGTTGGTGACTAGTGTGAAACCATTAGTATCTCTTGTGGAAAACTTTTAGTCCCTGAAAAACAATTAAGCAATTTCTAGTAAAGACTTATGGGAAATTTAAATATGCTATGAATATGAGGTGTGGAATAACGTAATTGAAAGAAAAATTATGCATAAAAGATTAAAAGAAAGTGACCCGTTATTATATTTAGTTAGAATACATGGATCACACGATAAACATCTTCCTCTAAACAATCAAGGACTACAGCTTTGTTTCCTCAGAGAACAGCAGTTACTAGAAATTATTTTGTCATAAAGCTGAACTAAGAAAATGCCATAGCAGAGTGCTGATATTTTCCTCTTTCCCCTGACTATCCCCTGTGGTGTAGGTGAGCCTATCATAACATCTTCAGCTTTTTAAGACTCTAGTGCTCTGGTCTACATAAGTGGGAATTTCTGGTTACCTCAAGGAAATAAAGCAGACATCCAACCTGTACTGCTCTGATTATATTGCCTTACATAGCCTACTTTGTCAAATATGTCACTCTTGAAGATTAATACTTGCTTCTTCAGGCATAATACCATATGCATGATGGAAATTCATCTGTTACAATCTAGTTTATTGGCCTAAACATTCATCAATAAATAGGTCAGTAAATATTTTTTATGATAACAAAATCTAACACTCTTGATATTATTGAAGCCATAAATGGTAAGTGTGTTAGATCTGGTCTCATAGATGCTACTTAATCATTTACTTGGAGAAGGAACTCTTTATTTCCCTCTCAGGTACCTAAAAGGGTAAATGAGGTACACAGAATTATTCATTTCCTAACAGAAGGAAGATACACCAGATTTATTGCATCTTAAAATGCAGATTTTATTAACTCGGAAAATATGTAATGAGTATAACTCCCGAGAAATCATTGTATTTTAGTTTAATGTTATATTGATTTTTAAAATTTTATCTCCTTTTCCTTACTGTACTTCTTAACATGTAGACTGACCTTTTACTTTCACAGCATATACAGGTTTCACCCTAAGAGAAAAATAATATCCAAATTAAATTATAAATTGGTTTTCTTACATAGGAAGGAAATTAGTATCTAAAAGCAGACAATTATTATTACTAAATTTAAGTAAATACTGCCCTTGAAAATAATAAATATCCTTTTGATCATAATTTCTCCTTATACTAATTATACTGATACTTATGTTTTCAAAGATAGATGTAAGCAAAGGTGTTGATGAGACGTCCTAATATCGATTTACTTGGAGTATAGAGATTTTTAGCAACTTTAAATATTAAGAAATTTGTTATCTCTATGTAGATAATATCTATAGTATGTTCTTGTTAACCTGATTTCAAAACTATGCAAATATCCTAGAAAATAAAACAAAACAACCTATGAACTTGGCCACAATTAAATCAATGTAATAGTGTAAGGTAAATAAATTTGTTCTATTTTAAAGATTATTTTCATGTGTTAAATTGGTTATCTTACAGTCATTTGTGTTTTGCTCCTTTTTTTCTTCTGGTAGAGCATATATAATCCCTAAATCCATTTCAATTTGTTCCCCCATTGTCTCATGATCAATGACTGGACACATTTTTATTCCACCCTAAGATTAAATAATTGTTAGAATATATGTGATGTATGCACTAGGGATAGTGCATTAAAATACAGAAGGTGGGGCGCTGGGTGGCTCAGTCGGTTGGGCGGCCGACTTCGGCTCAGGTCATGATCTCGCAGTCTGTGAGTTTGAGCCCCGCATCGGGCTCTGTGCTGACAGCTCTGTGCTGACAGCTCGGAGCCTGAAGCCTGTTTCAGATTCTGTGTCTCCCTCTCTCTGACCCTCCCCCGTTCATGCTCTGTCTTTCTCTGTCTCAAAAATAAATAAACGTTAAAAAAAATTTAAAAAAAATACAGAAGGCAACATTTGGATGAAAATATATACCAATGATTTCCTCTACATATTTCTCTAAATCAATTCTCTGAATTAGGAGAAAATGTAAGTTAATATACGTTCCTTGAAAGATATATATTTTTATATGCATACACTCTCCTTGCAAATAAGCACAGGACATAGTGATATCTAATGAAGTGTAGCACTGCATACACATACACAAAATATAATTGTGGCTTTATAAATCTTACAATATCCACAGGACATTCCTCTTAATTAAATTTCTAAATTAAGAATAGCAATGGCTTTGAAATAGTCTTAAAATCATTACCTGCAAGTATATCAGAAAGGAAACTAAAGTCAGTCAAATAATAAACTTAGGACTAAATGCACAGTCTATTCAAGCATGACAGTGAGAAATATCTGACAAACCAATCATATTTACTCACCTGACTGAGTTTTGAATGCATTGACTGAACAAAATGATTTATTTTTTTTTAGGAAAAATGTCTAGTAATAGCTGAGTCCCAGTAAAGAAGACATGAAGAAGAAAAACACTAGTGGGCTATAATTCCACACCTGAAACGTAGGCCAAGGCATTAAAATAGCAATACATTTCACCACTTGCTTTTTCTGTCTTGAGGGATTACTCAAGGGATCGGGTAAAGTAAAACCTATGAAAACACTTTAAAATATACACAATGGTAAACAACCCTGTGGAATTATATTCTTCATGTTTCTACTTTAAAAAATTCATATTTATATATTCTTCCCATCTTGACTACTTATTTAAATTACTGATCCATTAAATTCATGAATCATATCTGTTTCGGTTTTCCCAAAACAGAAGAAGCATTATTTATTGTCATCCACATCATATTGCTATTTTCATCACCAATACATTCCATTATAAACAACGTAATTGCATGAAATGAACAAATTTTATTCTAAATTAGGCACTTTTACTAATTCTAATAGCTTTTTATCTAAAACCAATTATTTTTCAAAACCAATGAACTTTAATTTATATTGAGATATTTTTATCACATTATTTTCACAGTTGGATACATTTATTTAACCAGTAGATGTTTTTCAAAGGAACAAAAGCATTTGCACTGAAGTTATTGCAAGTTGTTAATTCAACTAAAACACTCCTGTTTAACCATTCATGTAAATTAAAGACAATTTTAATATCGATGCCATTTAAATAAAATTGAGTGAATACCATTATATCATATTCTAAAGAGCATCTCATCTCTCTCAATAAAAATTATCTTATTGTCATTTCTCTGAACAAATAGTTCATGACTTCTAATTGCTTTTTAAAGTCCCAAATCCTTAGCCTGTCATCCAAATATTTCCCCAAACCACAGTTCCAACTTCATCTGTCAATTCACTCCCTCTTTATACTCCTATACAACTCAACCATTATGCATCTCAGATCCCACCATTACACAGATAACATACATCTTCATGTTTCCTGCACTGAACTGAACTACTCTTATGCTAATACCCTTTTATGTCTCACGTCCCACTTCTACCTTAATGGAAGTTTTCTGCTTTTACTCTTTCTTGATTGACATTCCATTTGTCACTCAAGGTCCACAAAAAATGTTAGTCTTACCTAAATTCATCAAATAAAAATAATAACTTTTGTAAAACATAAAAGGATGGTGATATTTAATCTCATTACATTATTGCTAGTTGGATACATCTGTCTTTCCTACCATTTTATATTCTTGAGGAAAGAGTATATAAACTCTCTTTTACAGAGGCAAGAATAAAGGTTTGAAATAAATTGCTTGGGAAAGCAGGAAAAGTGAAAGTGGCAGAGCTTACGTAACCACTATGCACTATGTAAAACAGGTTACACTTCCCTTAATAATGTACTTGGTTGTAGAGAGTATCTATGGCACAAGGTGGAAAATATACTTAAAAATGTTTTTACTTACCATAAACCACCTTTCTGACATTGAAGATTCTCACTGTATCACACACGACTTTAGCGTAGTAATATCAGAAGGCTCTTTAGTATTCACTGGAGGAGAGGTTGATAGAATCTCTTGTAATTTTCCACCTACTCATGACTTTCTTCCTTGCCATCAGGCATATGCCTATTCTCCACAAGCAGCTAAACATTCATTTGCCATCAATAATGCTGTCACTATTGTTTTTTTCTTGTGTAAAATGTTTTTTTTCCTCTCTTGTCATGTTTCTGTCATGTTTGCCATGTGTTAGAGCTGTCTTATCTTTTAAAGATATTACAAGATATTTCTATCCTCAACAGAGTAGTACTTTTATCATTATGATTTTATTTCTATTTTAAATGGTCATTGGGATTTTATTTTTATTTTAAGTGATCAATTGTTGATCAAAAATGGCTCCTCTGATACCAAGAAGGGGCATTATATTTATTACATTTGTCTGTTTGTTTATATCCTCAGTATTTCTAGATATATTTCAAAAGTCTAGACTCTGGATGTTAAGATTTAATAAGTTGCTTACAATTAAGATTCCAAGTTCCTTCAGACTGGATCAATCTTTTGGATTCACATTAATTTAAATTATACATGGATATTACTACTAACAATAATGACATATTAATGAGATTAATCAATAATGCATTATATTGACAAAAATGTATTATGATTATTATTGTTACTCTTTTGATAGTTATAGACATTAATGAACAAAAATTATCTATCCCTGTAGGGTATTCGATAAATCATGACAAAAAATATAGACTCTTAAAGGGGAGGGCATACTTTGAGCTGTATTTTTTAAAGAGAAATAAGTGTATGACAGTATCTAACTGGGTACAAACCATTAATGTCAGAAATCTGTCCACTAAATTTTATTAATTATCTCATATTTTCTAAATCAATATGTTATTTCGAAGTGACTTAAAGTGTATTAAGTACTTATATGAAGTGATCAAATATGGCCCTCTAGCATGAAAATCATGAGATGTTACAGTAGAAAAAGCTTGATTTGAAAATTAGACCATTAGAGAAGTTATTAAATTCTCTGAGCCTCAAGTTCCCCATAAAGTTATTTGTATTTGGCTTAACTTGTATTTCCCTAACTTGCTCCACTAGGGGATATAAAATAAAAATACAATGATACATTATACTGGACAAGATGCAAAGTTCTATAAAATCCGTGGTTGTTATTAGAAACGGTCCTTACTTTTGACACTCTTAATTTCACAAAAGCACTCAGTTGACATTGCCTTTCTATTCTCACATTCACCAACTTCATGGTTTGGGCTTATTTTTCTGACCCTTGCATTGTAAATTTAGCTGGCATTTAGCTTTCCCAAGTATGTCAAATTAACGATATAAGACAAGAGTTGGTTACATATTAACTAATTACATATCGACAACCAAAAAAAATAATAAAAATCCAAAAAAAAAAAAACAGCTATAGCAACACATTTTCAACCTTCTGATGCACTTTCTAGTATACATCAGGCTGCCTCATTTTATTTATGTATTCTCTTCAATCCTCCAGACCCTTGCCTAGTGACTTGCAACAGAGCTCAGAGTCGGAGTGTCCTTCATAAGATTTGAAGCTCACTTATTTTTTTACTATTGCCTATTAAAAAAAACAAACTTTAAAAAGTTCTAAAAGAATTATTTCTTAAGAAAATTACATCCAGTTTTGGTCATGTGTCTATATATAACTCACTAAGTTTAATTTAAAACATTTTTGTAAACATTTATTCACTTTTGAGAGACAGAGCATGAGCAGATGAGGGAGAGACAGAGGAGACACAGAATCTGAAGCAGGCTCTAGGATCTGAGCTGTCAGCACAGAGTGCGATGTGGGGATCAAACCTACAAACCACGAGATGATGACCTGAGCCGAAGTCAGCCACTTAACCAACTGAGCCAACCAGGTTCCCTTCACTAAGTGTCAATTAAAGTTGTTTGTATTCATCCACAAGCCAGGAATCAATATGTAAAGTTCCTAGGGTTCCAACTTTTGTTCTTATTCAACTAACTGTTATTTATTATGTGGTTTAGAATAGCAATTATATACAAATTGTTTGACTTAAAATTCCACACAAAAATAAAGCTAGAAGTCTTATTCATCAAAATAGAAATAGTCATTTCTTTAAAATAAAATGTTAATTGTAAAAAAAAAAATTAATTGTACAAAGCTCCTTAAAAATACCAGAAGTTAATGAAACATATAAAGGACAAAATAAAAATAACCTAATAACCCCCTCCCAAAAGATAATCATTATTGTCTTTTGATTTTATATATATTTTTGGACATAAATGCAAACATATCCATAACAAAATGCCATCATGCTGTTTTGTAATACTCAATAATATATCATATAAAATTTCCATATTTGTAAATGTAGATAAGTATCATCATTTTAGTGACTTCATAGTATTTTAAATTTAAACTATATCAAAATCCATTTAATCAGTTACCAAGTTGATGGGTATTAAGATTAATTCCATTTTTTCCCATATATAGCTTACTGCACATACATTCTTTCAATACACCAGTTATTTTAGGTAATTTCTTATAAGTGGAACTGATAAAAAATGTTAAAATCTTTCACTTGTAATGTGAAAAGCATTTTATCTTGATAATAAATTTGAGAAACTAAAGAAGGTTTTCTTCATACAAAAAGATACTAACTTCAGTTTTCATACATTAACTCAGATATTTAGCTATACACAGAAATACTTTGGCACTAAATCTTCTCATTTATTTCAAGTTTCAGTATCTTTCCAAAATACTTATACAGTCATTGGGCCTTTATATTCTAATCTGAGCTCAACTATGTACTTTCTCAGATAAAATATTAAAATAAAATATGTTGGCATTACTTTTAAAAACTGCAGATATAATATATTAGAAGTCATGCAAGGAGTATGCTTTTTCACTAAGCATTTCTTTGTATTGCATTTGCTCACTTTGAGTTGATGAAATTAGAAAAGAAAAAAAATATTATTGCTACACCTTTTATTATGTTCCAGGCACATTATAAATGTTATTTCATACAATTAATAAAAATGCTATAAATTGGATGGCATTACCCCAATGTTAAAAAAGAAATTGAGATTTAGATGTTGAAACTACTTGACCAAGATTGAGCTGGTTGTGTCAAGTAACTACATGCCTTTTTCTTCTTATATGCATTCTCTGTCCTTGCCCTGCTTTGTTCCCTGTCACACAGGGCTGATTTCCTGCAAACTACCTTGCTCAAGTTCTGTTTCCAACTGGTCTTCAGTCAATCAATGAGATGCCTGGTGGGTGATTGGAACATGAGAAAAAGGGGGAGCCAAGGTATTTCCCTTCTGCTCAGTAAGTTCCTCTACTCTGAGCAGTGTCTCCACAAGGCAATGTGTCTTGTTCATCATTTCAACTCCTCCCTTGGTGGATGAACTACTCCAGGGCAGCCCTCACTACGGTTCCAACCAGGTGGCCCTAATTCTAGGCTCTGTAACACCTTACATCTCTGACTCTCCAGCCTTAGAAAAGTAATAGTCATATTGCATGAATTTTTGGGTTTGGGTCCTTTTTCCTTTCGGGTGTTCTGATAACTGTGTCATTCGGTACATTATTAAATTGGCACTATACAACTATTTGACACAGATTCTATTTTCCTGACTAGACCCAATAGTAAAGGTAGTAATTAAATCCAGGTCTATCTGAATCTTAGGTCTGCAGATCTCCCTGTTTCTCATATAGGAATTCCTAATTGCTAATCATAAAGCAAAAGGGAAAATGACCAAAGTAATAGCAATAGGACCACAGTAGGAGGGATTATTTTGCTCAGTCTATAAAATCTTCAGCATGGAAAGTCAGACAAATACACAAATTTTCCATTTTTATCACTTACTTTACTTCTCAATTTTATTTCCTGCATTTCCAGGATTCCAGGGATCTTCTAGAGATGTAGAGCTTTTGTCTGGTCAGCAGAATATGTTATAAATCACCTTCCTGATAGTAACAAAGAGTTTGTTTGTCCTTTGGTACATATTTCAAGCTATAACTTTTGTCTATTCCCTATAGCTACAGGAAATTTATAATATACATGCATAAGGATGAGGGTTTGTGGCTTTTGTTGTCGTTATTTGGTTGTTTTCATCACCTGTTATGTCCAGTAAAAAAATCAGATATGTAAATAACTTGGGGACTTCATAAGTTCTTTCACTGGGCCGACATAGATTAACAATTAACTTATATATATCACTTGCAGCTATGTGCAGAAATAGTGCTGAGAAGATTATAAAAATCTAATAACTCTTTTGCATTCCCACTTTCTTCTTCTGTGTTACTTCTCACCTTTCTGTTCTATAAACCCCAACAGGCACATACTGACTCCAAGAGGCTGCTGCTCTAGCTTTACTGTGTAATAAGCCATTCCATATAAACAGAAAATTGTATTTGCATTTTAAGAATAAGGTGGTTCTTAGTGTAAATTAACATCCTTATTGCCTCTTTTTACATAAATTAGTGACATATGGATATAAAAAATATTTCAGTCAGTGGACTTTCTAAATGTTTTCAAGTTTTCTGATAATAATAATTATCATAGGTAAAAACATTAATTGAGCACTTATTATATCCTGAGAAATTAGACTCTAATGAGTTAACAAACAGGATCTTTTTAAAAAGCAGTATATTATAAGAGGTATGTAAATGTCTATTCTGGGACTGGATGAATAGGGAAACTTCACTGAAAAACTGGCATTTAATCAGGATCATCAACAAGTACATAAGGAAGCCTATCATGTAAGCAAACACATATTATGCCAAATGTTAAGTAAGACTGGCCCAGATCACTTCATCCCTTTTCAAGTTAGTTTCTACTCATATGCAAAAACTCAGATTTCAAAATTTAAATACTCATGTAACAGAAAAAGTATAGTTACATGCTAAACATTTTTAGCATGCACATTTGCACTTACCTTCTTTAAAGCTTTATCGTTATCTCAATTATAATTTAAAAATACACTTAAATACTTCACTCTAAATTATCAGTGTGTTGCTAATGACAATAACACAGGTTGCTAATTGACAGCTCAATTCACTTACTTAATGCAATTTTTTTAAGAATCAATATATGGGGACAAGGGGGTGCCCAGCTGGATCAGTTGGTTAAACATTCGACTCTTGTTTTCAGCTCAGGTCATGATTTCACAGTTCGTGAGTTCAAGCCCTGTGTGGGGCTCCATAATGACAGTGTAGAGACCGCTTGGAGTTGTCTCTCTCCGTCTCTCTCTGCCCCTCTCTCTTTCAAAATAAATGAATAAACTTAACAGAAATAAATAATGAACATATAGGGAAATGGTGAAAAGCACAGAATCTGGAGTTCTGCTGTCTGGAAATAAATCTTGGCTTTGTCATTTAGTAGCTTAGGATACTCCAAGTAAGTAGTGGAGGAACTCTATTGCCTGTTTCATCATCAAACAATGAGAATATTGATAGTGCTTATCTTATACAGTTAAAGGGCTAAATGAAGACTAAAGAGTTAACCTATATAAAGTGTTTATATGTATACACAGTGACCTATATAATTTACCTCCCAGATCATAGTGAGTATTGCATAATAACTATTATTAATAAGTGATTTTTGCAATGACTAATAAAAGTTAGTAGATTATGTGCTGTAATAAAGAGTTGTTAATATAAAGTTTACAGACTAGGTGCAGAAATTATAATTAGCTTTACATTTCTGTAATTGAAACTACAAATATAACATAAAAGGTCCACTGTCTATGTGAAATATAACATCCATCTCTTCTCATGAATTTATTACTACATTTTGAGATTTTTGAGAATCTTCAGTGACTTAATATGTATAACCAGATATCATTAGTTTTAAGGTTAGAACGTTATGTCAATATTAGGCTATTAATAATAATTACTCCCTTAGTCAAAGTGTTTAACAGTTTTTGGGTTTGTGTTCATTTACTTTTACTCATGGTCACCTAAGACTAATATCTGTACCATATGTTTCTTTTGTGAATTAGTAGTAAGCTCTGATACTGAAATACAGTACAAAATTAATGAACACTGATTTACTCACCTAAGTGGACAACTGAAAATTGTAATAAGCATTTTACATGAAAGATGTAGTTAATACAAGGACTTGCTACTGATTCCTCTCCATTCTCTTCTATCTGGACACACAGTGTTTTCTTGACTTTCACACTGGTCCTCATCTTTTAGCTCCTCATTTTCCAGCATCTTTGACTCTTCTGGGCTGCCTCAATGTACAATTATTATATAAATATTCATTTGGTATTCTTTCATCAAGAGCGGTTCTTTTTTATTGCTTCTGCGGTTGCTGCTGTTATTGCATTTTTCCCATTTTATGTATTTCATTATCTTTTGGTACACTTTTATCACAAGATGCATCCTTCTGATAAAATCAGCATTCTTTTTCAAGATTCACATTTTCTTTTTCTTCTTTCTTTTGGTCACCTGACTGATAAGGAAAGTCTTGGGCTTTCACTTGCTCTTAAGAATCACAACCTTGATGCCAAGACCGTAGGAACAATTTCTTAACAGGTCATATACCTGGATTCTACACCAGTATCTCCCTAGTATCCTGTAAGCACAAATGCCAATCTCCTGACTGGCGCTGTCAGTGTACAGATGAGGACACAGATCAATAGTGATGCAAAGTGAGTGGTGGATGCATGTAGGAGAGACATTTACCTCAATGTGAAATGCATGTGCATGAGAGGATTGTTATTGAAGGGTTCTGAAAGAGGTGAAGTAGTTGCACCAGAACTGAGCGTTCACTATTCCCTTATCATCTGCTCTTTGGACCTCTTTTCTAAGAAGGCTATTCATATCATCCACATGGTTTTGCAAAAAGGAAATGTCAAGAGAGGACTGGGTACATAGTTTATGGAGCCCAGTGCATACTGAAAATGGGAGACACCTAGTAAAGACTTTCCTAGTACAGAAATTATTAAGAATTTCAGGACAGTGACAGCATAGCACAAAGCCAAGCACTGGGCCCTTCTGAGCATGGGGGCCTGTGCGCCTGCATGAAGTCAGCTGTGGTCAGAAGGAAGAATGAATCTTAAGGGAAAAAAAGACATTCCTTTACTCTATTTTCTATTACAAAACCCCTTGTTATTCTTCAGCCATGGCTAACAGACATAACTGTAATGCCTTTTAAAACTTATAGCTTGCACTGAATTGAATTCACTTCTGCTAGTATTTATGGAGCAGTTACTTTGTATAGGAGACCACATTTATTATGGGAAAAGAAAGAAAGGTATACTCAGGGTCCTAAAAAAGATCAAAGAGTACTAGAGACAGAATTGTATACAGCCACTGAAATAAACATTCGACTGTGGGAAATGCTGTAATAAAGCTATGAATATTAAGTGTCCCTTTCACTTGCTCCTGCTGCATTGCATTGGCTTGTTTGCTTATATGTCACCCAGGAGTCCTCAAGTCTTGTTTATTACATTAATCTCAGTGCTTAACATTTTACCTTGTGTACAAGAAGTTTTGAAGATTTTTAATTTATGATAAATAAGTGGTCCATAGAAAAATCATATAAAATATCTTATTTTCTAGTTTATGACTGAAAAAGCATAAGCTTTTAAACCACTTGTTAAATGAGTTTGAATTTCAGCTCTGAATCTTATTTCTTTCATGTCATAGACAAGTCAGGTATTTGTTCTGTCCTTTAGTAGCATAAGGGTTCATCAATGTGAGGGATGATTTGAAAATTAGAAATGCTGTACACACAGGGCGTGGCTCCTCCTCCACTCAAAATTCTGTATAGATTTAAATCTCTCTCTGATCTTCTGTTTGTCTATTTACTATAGTATGAAAAAAGCACAAACTCTGGAGCCAGATTTACCAGGCTCAAAACCAAAATTTACCACTTACTGTGTGACCCTGGTCAGGTTAGTTAACTTCTCTAAGCCTCTGTTTTCTTCATGTATGAAATAGGGACAAAAGCAAAACCACCTGTCTGATGTTGTTGTGAAGATTCTATTCTGTGTAAAGCACTAGAAAGCTACGTTTGATCCATAGTAAACATTTCATAGTCTTTGCAATTATGATTGTTACCCTAACCCTATTATTTAATTGTACCAGCATCAAAGCCTCAACTTCTTATTAGACTCCTTGTTACATTTGTTCCCATGTCACATGTATCTCTTTTGTTCCACAGCAATGACTTTCCTCTAGTTAATATGTGTACCTATTCCTGGATGAAATACTAAATTTTTTTCTCTTGACATATAAACACTTTCATTGGCTTTTTAAATTTATAGAATAAATCTTTTTTTTTAATCTAAAATCACCTCTCTTATTTCCAGTTTATGAGACCTCTTATATCTATATTTCAGATTTGTATTTAAATTTACTATTTTATGTGTCCAGTTAGTTGCTTTTCTACTTAAATAAATATAGTCAAAGCCTCATATTTATTGTCTCTTCCATTATCTTTACTTATTTTAACATGTCAAAAGAAAGCTAACAAGTTTAAAATGATTTATCATTCCATATATGTGCCCAGAGTGAAACTAATTAAAATTGTGAAACCAATTAACAAATATTTGTATATTCATAGCGAGTGTTTTCAGCAGAGTCAAAATATTGGAAAGTAACTAGGACAAGGGGTCAAGTAAAAGTAACTTGGATAAGAATTTGCATCTTGATTTTGTTTCTGCCCATTCTGACATTGGGCAGATTTCTCAAACTTTCTGACCTCAATTTCCTTCTCTATCAAATAGGGGAAAGAACACTAACTCTACTTAATTAACATGAATACTGTCAGAATCAAAATATGCAAATTAATTTGAACTTAGAGACAGTATAAGTAGATTTTAAATATAAATATTTATAAC
Organism: Panthera uncia; assembly: GCF_023721935.1. Classification (NCBI taxonomy): domain Eukaryota; kingdom Metazoa; phylum Chordata; class Mammalia; order Carnivora; family Felidae; genus Panthera; species Panthera uncia. The sequence goes on along the minus strand of NC_064808.1, from coordinate 77,480,180 downwards.
ATATCCATATATTAAAATAAACATTAAGCATAGGATTATAAATGTAATATTTATTTATTATTATTATAACATTCCAAAATAACAAAACTATTTTAATTACACTTAACATATTTTGCTTTGCTGAATAAACTAATACAACTTTGAATATTGTTAGAAAAACTCTTAAAAAGGCATTTAGAACAAAAACATGAATCAATTCTGTTTATGATGATGATTCCAAATTTTTACGAATGAAAAAAAAAAGAATAGTGAGCTGATGCAAATTAAATTTGAGTCCTAATCTTTGATATAATGAGTCTTACAAAATGATACTTTTGGTATGACTTAGGGTATGTACCTTACATAGCAACAAATCAAATTTCCTCTTGAAATAATATGAAAATGAAGAGTACACTTTGCCACAATTTTGCCACAAAACTCCTAATTTGATCCCTTACATATATATATATATATATATATATATATATATATATATATATAATTGTGTCCATTGTGATAACTAGAAATGGATACCATTATTTTTTGAAGGAAAATTTGGAAATGTAACTAAGCAATGGAAGGTAAAACAGATAAAAGAAAGCTTTACAAACTTCTGAAGCTTTTTAATACAATATTACCTAAAATATAGGGAATATTTTTCCTATTATTTAAAATTCAAAACAGACTTTTAGCACAATGTTACCAATTTCCTAGAACATCATAATTGTTGGGAGAGTTAAAGAAGAAAGGTAAATTCATTTATGTAGGAAAAGGAAACCTAGACACAGAAGGCAATAAAAATAGAAATATATTAAAAAACAGAATAAACTTAATAAAAAATGCTTAGGATTCTGAAAAATATAATATTATGTAAATTTAAAGTTATTTAACAAAAGTCAACAGTAGATTGGAAAATCCAGTGTTATCATCTCTATTTGTGGATTCACTCAAATTTTAGTGTATTTTTAGTGAGCCCTTGTTATGCACAAAGCAATGTTCTATACTCAGGAAAACATTAAAAATAATCATTAAGAGACCTGCCCTCAAATTTCCTACAGCCAAATAGAATTTCTAATATATGAATATAAATAATCATAATGCAGAGCAGAAACAGTAGACGCAGCAGACATCACACCAGTTGCTACATTATGAGAAGAAGGATGCAAATGGAAAGCAGTTCTTGAATTGGGAAGAGTGGTTTTCAGATAAGGCAGGGAAGCAGAACATTGCATGATAAAAAACGACACAAGTATATACGAAGAACAGCAATTCCATTTAGAGTCAAGTGTAGTACATGTATAAGTAGTTGGTGGGGGAACAGAAAAATGAGAGAATTCAATAAGGATTTGAAGTGTTTGAATAAAAGCTAAATATCTTTGTTTTATTGGTAAATAGAGCAATTGTATGCATTTATTTTTTAGACAAGAAAATAATGTCACTGAAAGAGTTTAAAACACAAAATATCCTCAACATATGATGTCAGGGACCCCACTAACGGCTTCCCAACTCCAGATAAACTGGCACTGCAGGTATACAGCAAAAAGAGCCCAGTGTAGTGCTTATTGTAGGAATAGAACATGGAACAAGAGCGGCTGAGGGGTGGGTCTTTAACCACTCACTTCACCCTCATTCATCCGCCTTCCTAACTAACTTTAACATAAAATTTTCTAAAATGTTTTATATTGTGCAATCACACCTTTCCTTTTTTTTTTTTTTTAAGAGAGAGGGTATGGGGGAGATGGGAGGGACAGGGGCAGAAGCACAGAGAGTAAGAATCTTAAGTAGGTTCTATGCTCAACATGAAGCCCCATGACCTTGGGATCATGACCTGAGTCAAAATCAAGAGTCAGATGCTCAACTTACTAAGCCTGTTAGCTTTCCCTTTTGCCTCAAAGCTGCTACCCGTAAGTTCCTCTGATAGAAATTCTGGACCCACTACTGGAGAAGGCCTTTGTTAAGAAAGAATAAATGTTATTTACTTACTAGAAAGTAAAATATCCAAGATCATTGGCAGGTCAGGTTGAATGGTTGGAGTAATTATAAGTGGGAAATATGCTAGTGTGTAGATATACAATATTAGCTTACTGTTAGCTGTAATGCATTTGAAGTGCCACTTGACACAAGATGAAGTTACTGAGTCAGTAAGTAGAAATCAATGACATGAGCTTGAGGATAGCCTCAACTATTTTCAGAGCTAAGGCAAGAAGACACAAGTATGGGTCATACCAGGCAGGGAGAATAAATATGACAAAAGAAATAAGTTGAAGAAAGGACACTGGGAAAGATCCAAATTCAACACATGAAACATGAAGAATCACTAAATACAGGGTATGCATTCAGGAGAACAAAAATAAGATGACAAGGGGAGATTAAAAATGTAGAAAGTGAGTAACTGATAGACAAAAATCCACCTCAATTCTTTTTGCCTTATCCAATGTTTTATTTTTTTTATATGTTGGTCATTTGTTGTAATGTTTCTATAAGCATCAAGAAGTAGAGAGAAAATATGGAAACATAATCATCCACAATCCTAAAATCTAGAATTGGCCACTGATAAGATTTTGGCCACTTTCCCTTCAGGCTACATAAAGGTACTTTACTTTTGTTAAATCATACTATATATACAATGTCATATTTTAGTTTTATGATTACTTATTTGATGACTTATACTTCCCATTTCATTTAAAACTCTTCTTAAATATTATTTTTAATGTAGGCAAAATATCTACCTTATATCTATGTAAGATAATAATTTCCACATCTTATGCTTATAAAGTATATTTTAAATATATCTCTTATTCTGTCCCTTTGAAAAAACACTCAGAGGGAGGTGTGTGTGTGTGTGTGTGTGTGTGTGTGTGTGTGTTTTCCTTTGTAAATAGAAAAGACCAAAACCCTAAATTCATAGGCCAAAGAATTGGCAATATAAGTTAAAGGTTTTTCCCTTGCTATATTTATTCATTCCCCGATTACATCATCCCTTGGACTAAAAACAAAAGAGTTTCAATCTAGGGCAGTGGTTCTCTCTGAGGGCACATTTTGAATATTTGTGTTTGGGGATACTAGAGGTAACAATGATTAGACACCACTGGCATTGGCAACTGTAGCACCTGTCATAATTACGTAAGAAGAGACATCCACATTCTCTATTATAACATCTCACACAAGTTTGCTGAACATATACATATTGAAATGAATGTTAGTTTACACATGCATTTTTTAAATTTCTTCTATATGTTTCTGTTCGTTAGTTATATTCAGTTTTAAAATTTGTGTTGGTAAGTAGGTCATATTCTATATAAATTTCATTTCAGGATAATAAAGTGAGTATTATAAACAGTGGCTATGAATGGGGACATTGACTCTGAAAGGTAACAACTATTAGTTAAAGGTCTTCATTTTCAAAAATTTCTTCTTAATAATTGGTAAGATACCACCTGCTTGCTAACCTAATAATGTCTCAGTGTATTTACTTTAAGACAAAGTCCTATGCATTAAAACACTTTTGTATTTATTGACTTTGTTAAGATAGGAGAGAGGTATAAATATTTGAAGAAACTTGATTTATTAAAATGTAATAATTTGAAAGCAAGTGGAAATAGACTAAGAACATCAATGCAGTACCTAACAGTGGTGAATTTCAATTTGTTGATGTTCGAAGGATCATTAAATAGGTATGATATCATCTTGAGATCGTTGTTTAGGTTTGATGACTGAAACCTCTGAGAAATGCATCTGTGATCATTTTTTTTTCTTAAGTTACAGATTACTTGAAAAAACAAAAATGGACTAGACCAAATTTCCTGGGCAAATGTAGAAAGCATCATTATAGTTGTCTGTTTGAACGAATGAAACCTGAGGAATGTTTTCGATATGCCTGCCTATGCTTTATGTTTACTGAAGTAAGGATATCTATTTGTTAAATTAATGAGGTTGTAGCTTCACAGTTAATTCCAAAGAGTTCACTCAATGAAAAGCATTAAACATATTATAGAGACAGCAACAAGGGGTTTACTTCTTTGGCAAGCCAGCTTTTCCATTTTATTGAGAAATGAAGAAGAACGTATGTTAGAGTAATTGAAAAAGCAAAATGCAATTTTTCTGCAAATATTTACAAACTATTATATGCATTTATATTTCAATTTCAGGGAATTACATTTGCATTTGGAAAGTGAAAATTTCCATTTTCACCATATACCCCATAATTTCATGACAATAGTACATATATTCTTCTGAAAATGAAACATTGTTTTTCAATAGGTGAGCAAAATTGGTAGCAAGTCTTAAATGGAGCTAATGCAGCTGTTTCCAAAGAACATCTTCTGTCTCACTAAAAGTTATGCACACCATCTAAAACTTTCAATGGCTTCTTATTTCCTGTTGCATCAGGTCGACATTCCTCCCTAAAATGTTCTTAGTACATTTATACAAACCTATTTCCTATTTTTCTCAAAACATAATGTTTCAGAAACTGCTGTTGCTTATTCAATAACCGTGATCTCCTTTTTCCCTCCTAGCAGGTTTCTGCCCCCTTCCAGAATGAAAAGGGACAAATCACAAATATTAGTTATGCTAATCATATTTCCAATTCCAGTGAAGGCTGTGACTTAGTTTGATCAATTAAGGGGATTCTACTGTAGAAAATGTAACGAAATATTTCTTCACACTGAGGAAAAGGTAAATGGAAGAATCCACCCCTTTCCTGCTGGATAGAGTTGTATCTGAATGTGATGTTTTGAACTGTGGCAGAAACCAAATTATTTTCAAAAGAGCCAACCTGAGGACCAAGTTCACATCTTAAGGGCAGAAGATAAAAAAGACTTCACACTGGAAGTTGGTGCCGTAACTAAATCATTGTTTGCACAGCTTCTGTCCACTCCACATCGTGATTGCTAAGGAGGTGATTGTTACGTGAGGTACTATATCCCCTTTATTTGTGCACCATTAAGAGTTGGGTTTTCTCTTTTTGTGCTTCCAAAAACATGGTAACAGATGAAATGTGTAATACAGTATTCATACTCATATCCATTATCATCTTGTTCCCTTTGCCTTGAATACTCTATGTTCTCCTTTAAGCTTATTCAAATTCTTGGTATATTCAAAAAATAACATGAAACTCACCTCCTGTATAATCTTATGGTTAATGTCATTATCTTCACTTTTCTTTCTGTGAATATGCCCAGCAATACACAATTTGGAACCAAATAAAACTATATTTTAGTGCTTAGCATTTGTTTTATAATGAAATTATACACTCTGCATTTATTGAGCATCTATAAAGTCAGACCCAGTGTTATACATGTTAGATTTAAAACATAATAGTAGTCTGTTCTTGTCCACAAACAGTTCAAGGTTAGAAGAAAAAAACAAATACAAACAAAAGTAATCTCTTTATCTATTTCTGCAAAGGCTGAAATACTGGTATGTATAAAAGGAAGTGGTAGCAGAAAAGAGACAGTAATCCGATCTATCTGGATGCAGTCAGAAACTGTGAGTTATGTCTAAAGGATGAGTTAAATCCACCAGCTTGACAAGGGTGTTTAAGGATTTTATAGTCAGAAAGGATAGGATGTGCAAAGGCAAAGAGGTATGAAACAGTATGACACATTCAAGGACCTGAAGTTAATTTGTTTTGGTTGAAGAATAAACTACAAGAGGAAAAGGGCTCATAAATTAAACTGGAAAGGTAGGCAATGAATATATCATAAAATACTTATATTATGTATTTATTTTACAGTTAAATTGTGAGATCACTTATGTTTTCAGTGAACATATTCTAGAATTGCAAGATCATAGCAATTGAAACTTCCTATACTGTGGACCCATACGTTGCTTGAACTTGTCTGACAGTGCATATTGATTCCTGAGATAAATAGTATAGTTATTAAGTGCTATTTCATTTTTAAAATCATTTATTTATTACTTTTTTAACAATAGCACCCCAAACTGCAGTGATTATTGCAGGCATTCTACTTATTTATGGATTTGCTGTGTTGGTTATCGAGATAGAGCTGGAAAATCTAGCAAGTAAGTTTTAATACTATTTCCTCTTCGTTAGTGATAAAATTTTCTATTGTCAGAGCAAATCTCAAAGTTCTGTTTTGTATATCTACCTCCGTAAAGTTGTGTTTTACACTAGCTGGATATGTACCATAAAAATTCCCCAAACAGAAGTCCACCAAAAAGTCTCTTTGGATAGAGTCACTTTATCTAAGTTTATGGATACACAGATTATTGCTAATCAACAATAAATATATATTTAACATTTCTTTCCTTAAAGCAGTATATTCAGTATCAGATAAAATTTTAATTCTAAATTTATTTTTTAAAAGTTACCTTTTCTATTCAAGAAAGAAAATTACGCATTGATAGTAAAATTCACTTTAACTAGATATCAAATTGTTGGTAAAAATGAAGAAAATAAAAATAATATTAAACCTTGTTTTATGTTCTTTTTAGAAATAACAATTATTTTTACTATTTTTTTATTATTGTTATTTTTTAGAAAGAGACAGTGCAAGTGGGGGAGGAACAGAGAGAGAGGGAGACAGAGCATCCCAAGCAGGCTTCGCACTGTCAGTACAGAGCCCAATGCAGGGCTCAAACCCATGAAACCATGAGATCATGACCTGAGCTGAAACCAAGAGTCAGATGCTTAACTGACTGAGCCACCCAGGTGCCCCATAAAAAGCAATTATTATTTTTTACATCACTGGGAACTAATAGCTGAATTTAAACTTACCAATGGTATTAGCAAAGACACAAAAGTAAACTTTGAGGACACACTCTCCATTTAAAGTTCACTGAAGAGGGAGAGAAAGCTTGAGATAATTCTCATCATGCTTTAGTAACACAGTGTAACCATAATTATGTTTCAGCTAAATTGGAGATAAGGATTTGGTAATTTTCTGTCTCCGAAAGAAATTCAGAGACAGTTTAAATGTGTATCACTAAGGACTATAAAATAATACAAAGTGTATCTAGAATCCATTGGAATAGTGTTGAACATGTGGGGACTATCACCAAATGTAATTATTTGTTTGCAGTGCTGATATTAAATATTGTCAGTTCAAAGTATTGGCAAAGCGTTCATTACCCTTATCATTACATAAATACCAGCAGCATTGTATTAGTAATTTCTTCCTCCCCTGTAACAACATATCACATAACTTTTATTTTAAATTTTGATTTTTTATTAAACTTTATACTCTATAATAGTGTTAAGAGTAGCAACATATCCCAAATGCCTTCTCCTAAATATCTGAATTTGAGACCAAGGTATGCCACAGAAGGCCACATAAACTCAATACCATCATAAATGCAATATGCTAGCACAGCTTAGCCTGTCTCCTGAGTACCGTAGGAAACAAATTGCGCTTGGACCTACAAGAACTCTAGTGCCACTGAATTATAATTGTTAACATGTGTAAAAAATGTATGATTGGATCAGTTGTAAGAAGAAAAACAATAAAGTAAACAATCCTTTGGGAGAAGGAAAAATTTTATATGATTCAAGGGAACAAAAATACACAACGGGCTACAATTTTCATTTATTGTAAAATGCACAGCTATTTTCCCTGATGCTTTCCCAGCAGACTCTTCCTTCCTTTAATCTACATGCCCTTTGAAAAATGTCATACACATAGGATTTATTTTCCAAATACTAAAATAAAATAAAACAAAAACAAAAAACTATATTCTGTATTTCCATGGAAAATATCAGAATATCTTTTTTTTCCAAATGATGTCATACTAAAGTAGACATAAAAGTCCATTTTTAAAAACAAATATTTGTGAATATATCCATGGGGTGGCAAATACTGATGAACTAACTTCTCATCTATTTAAAAAAAGCTCAATATTTTGTATCTTGTGTTATCACTAAATGACCTCTTACATAATTTTAAATGCTACCATACATCAATAGTAAGAGTTTGTATTTTTGTTGAGACAAGCTTCTTCTTAATGATTGTATCTATTTCACTTTTACCAGTGTGTGTTTCTGTGGGGACAGGGGAGATATAGAAGTGCAAAAAAATATTTCACGAATGCAACATTAATCTTAATTTGGTGAGCAAATAATATTGAAGTAATACTATCATAACCGCTTTCATTCTTAAACCAGATTTTAACTTTCTGATCATGGAGTGTTTTATAACAATTCCCTTAACAGCTGTCAGTATAAATTAAATGAAAGAATATAATACTTCTATTAAATACATACTATTTAAAAGAGATATAAAACAAGAAAGGTTCCTGTGGTAATGGAAGGAGTATTACCGCAATTTTTCTTTTATATTTTTATAGCTTTGAGGTAGCCTAAGGATAAAATGTTGCTTCTAATGTTACATTTCTTTTGATTTGTTTTACCAACATTTATTTCAAAGTTTAGATGATGACCAACCAAACATAAATCTACTTTTACTTAACACAATCTAAAACAAAAGGGATAATGTTTGCACAATTTGTATTTTCATTGTTGTAGAATATGTATTTTGAGCAAATCACTCTTCCTGTTATTTGCATCTATATTTTTAAACATTTCTGTTTATTGATATTAAATATGCTATATTTATTACTGAACATCAAAAACATATACAAACCATACTTACATATAAATAGTTCATATACTAATTTAAATGATTTTATGACTTATTTGGTTGTATAAACAAAATAAGACTTTCAAGGATGTTATTGGAGAAACTTAAAACAAATCTTTGCAGTTTATTGATGTGTTACTGGAGATGTTATAAAAACAATGAATAACCCATGAAAGTACAGAATCTACAATCAATTCTAAACTTTACTGCAGTTTCACTTGAATACGTGGTTCATTAATGTGTACACTTCATAGTACACAATAAAAATATTACATTATTTTATGCTGTGTTTTTCAGTGTCATATATTTTATATTATCACAATTACTTTAGTCCACAGAAGCACATGTCTAATGACTGGTATATGTTCTAAGTAAAAGAGTATTGCGCCTTGAAGCATGTGCCTCCTTTTTAGTTTGAAACCACTGAGCCTTTCCTGGAACACAGTAGACACTCAAGAAATCTTTGATGGAGTGAATGGCAGTAGCGAACATATTTGAAAAATTGCCATAAAAAAAATACACCAACCACTGATAATTGGACTGGGTTTTTCATAAAAATTACATTATAGAAAGTAGAAATTTAACTTCTGTGACATCTAGTTTTAATTTTAAAAGGTTCAGTAAGCATGTGATAATCAGCAGTATGAGATATTTCTTTCCTTTCTGGAAGAATTAACACTTGGTTGAGACAGAAGACAGAGAAAAGCCACAGGACAATTAAAAGTACAATGTGAGTTGCTATTACAAAATGGCACAACTATTAACTAAATGTAATGTGATTTTTATATCCAAAACTGCATTATGCTTTTAAGCAATCATTTTAGAAAACTAGATACTTAACGCCAATCACAATTTCATAATTCAAAGCACTTTTAGCTCCTATTTTAATATTATTTCACTGAATAAACTCCATGATAACAATTTTTCCCAAACTGGATTCCACTTTATTAATTCACTATGCATATGGACTGGTTTCAGAACCAAGGGATTTTTTTTTCTATCCATGTTAAAGAAATTATGTTTCAGAAATGTAGAATTTTTTGAGTTCTGGAACTGGTATATACTTTTAACATCCATCCCAATCATTTATTTCACTACAGAAAGTTCCCTCACATCTCCTTCATACTCACTCCAAGACCCTTATAGACAGACCACTGTTGCTCTGATTTTATCACCTTTGATAGTTTAGCTAGAGTTTTCAACTTCATGTAAGCGGAATTACACAATATGTACTATTGTGTCTCATTTCTTTTTCTCATTTGTTAAATGTGTTTTGACGTTTGTGTGATTATATCATAATTTCCTAATTTTTAAAAATAGAATTCATCAGGGAAACCATCTTAGCCTAAAGTTTTCTTTATGGAAATGTTCTGATAACAAATTCAATTTCTTTCATAGATATAGAACTATTTGGATATCCTATTTTTTCTTGTGCCAATTTTGATAATCATGTTTCTCAAGGAATTTGTCAACTTTATCTATACTGCAGATAATTACAACAAATTTAATCTCTAAAGTCGGTTTTTTTCAGAAATACTTAAAAGTTCTTCAGTGTGAAATTCAAGTGTTTAAATAAGAGCAATTATTTGGGTAAGTAATAGTTATTTTAGAATTCAAAAAGTAAAAATTATAAATGGAAATTACTCATAGGGTAAATATTTGATACTTGTAGTTTATATATTGCAGTTTATATATATATATATATGTATATGTATATATATATAGCAGTAAAATATATATTAGTTATATATATTGGTTTGCAGTTAAAAGTTATCTGATATTAAGCTTAAGGTTGGGTATTTTCCAGCTTTTCTTAGTTATAATTTCTGCTGTAGTAACATAAACATGCAAAAAAATATCCTTTTTTAAAATCTCCCTTAATCCATATAATATGTGCAAAATTCCACTAATTTGCTCTTTCTATATAATTGCAGATTTTTTTCCCTTTTAAGGTAAACGGTTACCCTAGTTTTATGGACTGTGGCATTTTCAGTTTATGCATAATTTAATGATACTGTAAATTCTAATCCTAATCACTCTCATCAATTTGCTTTCCAGAATGAAATACGAGTAGACTTTATATAAAGTCAAAAATGTATCTGTTTAGAGGCAGACAGGCTAGATTCAAGCATCTATCTGCAGCCAACTAGTAGTGTGACTTTAGGTACATATTTTACACTCTTTCAGCTTTGGTTTTATAATTAAAATACCAAGTTATTGGTTGTCATGATGATTCGATGAGATCATGAATATAACCCTGAAGAATTAGCTTACCATACTACCTGACACATTGTGCACTCTAAGCCTTGCTGCCTACAGTGTAGTTCAAAGCCACCAACATCAACATCTCCTCTGAATCTGCAGAATGTCAGCTACCATCATAAACTTAACAAGTCAGCATCTGCCTTTTAACAAGTTTCTAGATAACCTGTATGCTCATTCCAGTTTCAGTATCAGTTTGTAAAGTAATATTAGTACTATGAGAGTATTATAAAAGTACTCTTAATTTGTACTGACATTGCTCTGGCCATTTGAGCAAATTCTCTAGGCTAATTATATTAATATTGAAGTCTGACAGTAAGAGGTACACATAATATCTGAGTGATACCCAGTAGGGTAAGTTTGAAAAAAAAATATTCTAAAACCATTGATATCATTTGATTTGAATATTCAAAATACATTTAATTAAAAAAAAAAACATGACCACCTGTCTTATAAGGCATCTCCTATATATGAGAATGGAATACTTGTTTTTACTTAGAAGCATAGATATAATGATCTTATTATTATATATTTGCTTATCTTTTGAGCCATCTATTTTTGTATCTGCATGCATATGGAGATATATGGAGGTAGCTCTGTCAAATGCTGGACATGGTTCGATCCGGACAGAGGAGTGACAGGATTCAGGGCAGGCTATCCCAAAATGTGTCACTATGGCATATGGATTATTTTGAGCTGAAGACAATTTAGCCTCAACAGACTTAATAAGAGCATTTTACTACCCCTTAATTGCCTAAAAGAATTTAGGTAGGGATCTTGTACCAAGAAGACAGCTATTTCCAAATACACTTTTTTTTTTTTTGTAACTTAAGACTTCTCTGCATGGCATGGCAAATACTTATTTGCCAACATTTTATCTTCTTGTGAATTGTCTTCCTTCCTTTGAAGTCTTAGACCCCTAACCTCTTCTATTTGGCTCAAGACGGCATATAAACCTCAACTGTCTGCCTATCAGAAAGCTCCTCATGTTTTCATGGGGTTCCTTTGTTTTTCTTCTGTTAATCTGTTATATGTCAATTTAATTATTCAGATCAGCCAAATAAAATAAAAGGGAAGAGTAGAAAAGTTTTCCTCTCCTGAAGAGGCTCAGGGTGTTTTCTTCACTTTCTTCTTCTCTTTACTTTTCCATATTGCTTTCATTTTATTAATAAAAAGAAACTACTTAAAATTAGTTTCAAAAACAAAATCATTACTCTTGAAGTTGTTTTTTTTTTTTTAAAGCCACTTAAAATGTAATCCAAAACTCCCTTTGCATGAAAATCTCCCTCAGAAAAGAAAGGGGAAGACCTGGGTAAAAAGAGGAAGATGAGAAGATTCATCACCAGTAAACCAGATAGTCAGTGATAGAAGATGGATTTTGGAGTTACAACAAGTTGAAGTTATTAGGGGAAATATATTGCCTGAAACACAGCCAGGGAAACTCTTGTCAGAGCAATTTTCGTGCCAATAGGGACTAAGTGGTCATCAGGAAGTCAGCTCACCAGCAGTGTGGGAGAGATTGAGCCTGAAGAGAGAAGCCACTGAGGCTGGCTGGCAGCTCAGACCTCATTATTAGAAGAGGGAGATCTGTCCCCTACACCTGAGGAAGTTAAGTGGCTAATTAAATCTTCTCCTGCTGATGCTAGGAAGCAAGCCTGAGGGATCAGCTTTAACCCCATTGCACTGCTGTAAGCAGTAACACTGGTATGAGCAGGGATCTTAAAATTGCTACCAAAAGCAAGGGATGCTGGTGAAGTTTAAATGTTTAGCAGAGTAATTCCTAGAAGACAAGTAAAACTAAAGGACAAGAAATTAGTATTTATAAAACAGGCTATTTTCAAGGTATCTAATTTTTTTCCTAAATAATAACAATTTATGGACTTTTAAAACACATATTTACTAAGTGTATCTGATCTATACCAGGTACTAATGCAAGGTGCTGAGGATGAATACATAAAAACATGCAGTACTTGTTCTCTAGCAGTTTATAGTCCAGCAGGAGTGATCGATTTGTAAACTAATAATCGTAGTACAATACAATCACAGAGATATTTATAATACAACATTGGAGGGATTTAAGCACACTGTGGTATCAAGGCATTCACCAACTTAACAAAACATAGGCAACTTCCAGGGGAAAAATTAAGGAGAATATATTTGACCTTGACTTATAGACTCTCTTTTTAGTGTATCCTCTGTCCACTATTTGTTTTTCACCCCCACTTAAATATCACCTGACCTTTATCTGCCCCATTATCCTAACCCCAGTTTATAGCTAGGTGATAAAAATTCCAGTGAAATTTCAGATGGCTCTACATTAGCAAATTAGCCAGAAGGAGAGGTATATTTATATTTCAAGATTCAATCTGGAGTGGGGTTAGTGGAAGGAAGCCCTCATTTTCTAAAGGATCAACTCTGAAAAGCTCAATTTTCTAAAAAATGATTCCTCACTGATGACCTTCTACTAAGTTTGGCAATAATCCTCAACCATATCAACTTCCTAGACATGCTTTCAAATTAGGGTAAGAATGAATTGTTGCCAACAACCATGAATAATGGTTCCCTTCCTAAGGAAGGGAAATGGAATTATCTGCTGGAATTATGGCTAATGCAAGGTAAGAATCCATGAGACTTCCTCTTTTATTCACTAAAGGTCACTCTTTCTTAGGGATATCTGACATTTTAAAAATTGTATTCAACTTTTGGAACTCTAAAGCCCTAAGCCTTTTTGCAATTAATTTTCTACTTCTTCAACCAAAATATACTCAATCCTATTATGTGCTAATTTATTTTATGTAACCTCTAATAGATTTTCCTGCCTTATTTTCACATACTTCTGATTTACTCATTCAAAGTATTCTTTCTAAAGGTCAAAATTGACTATGTAAATTACTTCAGTAAAATTCTTCTAAGGCTTGGGGGATTTCTGGGGAAGATGGCAGAGGATGAAAACCCTAGGCTCACCTGGTCCCATGGATACAATTAGATAACACTCCCATCAGTGTAAGTAAACCAGAAAATGACCTGAAAACTGGAAGAATAAACTCCACAACTAAATGTAGAGAAAAGGCCACATCCGAGGGAGTAGAAAGGGTAGACATACAGTCAGGAACTAAGTAGGCTCAAGGGACTGTCAGTGGAAAGGTGGGGCCCTGTGGGCAAGGAAAGGGGAGAAAAACAAATGCCCAAACTGGGAGACCAGATGGGGAAGATGAAGCCCACAACATCTGGCTTCGATAAACAGAAGGGTCAAATTGCATGAGTTCTTACAACCAGTGGGACTTAAAACCTGGAATTAAAAAAAAAAATCAGTTGGCTTTGCTCTAGGAGAGCTGGGAGGATGAGAGGGAACTGAGTTCCTGCCCTTAAATAGATAGCACAATAAAAAGCCCAGTGAGATATAGCATAGAAGCAGCAGTTTGAAAGGCACCTGAGGCATATGGGAGGGAGAGAACTATTTACTAATCTCAGAGCATATCCCATAAGGACAGAAATCACTGGGGAACTCCTCCAAGAACAAAGGAACTGGCAGGCACCATTTCCCTCCTCAGCCCCCTAGCCACTTTCAGGACGCCCTACCTAACTTGCTAGCACTACCATCCTCTCCACCACACCTACTGCTGTGCATCCACCAATCCACACATCTTGATAGTCTGCCACAGTCCCAGAATTTCAGGGCCCCTCACAGAGGGGACCAGGAGTGGAAAAAGCTTGCTAGTACAGATACCCTACTACCCCACCCTCATACTGTACTTTGGAAGATCCATTCTATCCAATAAACTCTGGGCCAGAGCCCAAACAAGGTGGTGCCACAGCCTGACAATATACAAGCTTCCTCTACAGTGGCCAGCACTGCTCCAAAGTCACTACTACCCTGGAGAGAGGGAAAGATAACCACATATATGAATCAGATGGAGGCCCCAGCAGTGGGCTGGAGGCAGAGAGCTAGTCTGATTGCAGGACCTGCCCACCAACTAAAGCTTCTCAGGAACAACACAGGGAAAGCACCCTGAAGTTTGGTGCTATTGCATCTCTGGCAAATACCTGGTCTGACTCCACTCAAGCCCAAAGCAACCCCACTAACACCACAGGGGCAAAAACACTGGCCACGGAAGGCAAAGAGAGCCATTGTGGATGACTGGGGTGAAGAAAAAAGTGACTCAGCTACAATAGCAAGGCACACATATCGCAATAGGAGACACCCCTAAAGTGTCAGGTTCTGGTGACACTGCATGGCAGGGCATAACAAGACCACCTCTTCATTAGGCTATTTTACTTACAAGTGTAAGAGACATGGTGGTCTTTTCTAACACAGAGAAACAGACCCAGAGAAAAAGATAAAATGAAGACACAGGAATATGTCCTAAATGAAAGAACAAGACAAAATCACAGCAAGAGACCTAAGTGAAACTGAGATAAGTAATATGTCTAATAGGGAATTTAAAATAATGATCATAAATATACTCCTTGGACATGAGAAAAGAGTGAAAGACATCAGCGAGACCATTAACAAAGAGATGGAAAAGAACTAATTGAAGATGAAAGACATAATAATTGAAATTAAAAATATACTAGGTGCGGGTGCCTGAGTGGCTCAGTCAGTTAAGCATCCGACTTCTGCTCAGGTCATGATCTCGCGGTTCGTGAGTTGGAGCCCCACATCAAGATCTGTGCTGAAAGCTCAGAGCCAGAGCCTGCTTCAGATTCTGTGCCTCCCTCTCTCTTTGCTCCTCCCCTGCTCATACTCTGTCTCTCTCCATCTCTCATAAGTAAATAAATGTTAAAAAAAAAAAAAGACACTAGATGGAATATAGCAGGCTAAATGCAGCAAAAGAAAGAATCAGCACCCTAGAGGAAAGAGTAAGGGAATGTAATCAAGCTAAGCAGGTGAGATAAAAAAAAATTATCTGAAACAAGAATAGACTTAGGGAAGTCAGGGACACCATCAAACGTAATATCATTTGCATTATAGGATTCCCAGAAGGAGAAGAGGAAAGAAAAGAGGGTGGAAAATGTAATTGAAGAAATAATAGCTGAAAACGTCCCAAGTCTGGGGAAGGAAACAGAAATCCAGACCCAGAAGGCACAGAGATCCCCCAACAAAATCAATCGAAGGAGGACCACAACAAGACACATAGCAATTAAAATAGCAAAAAGTAGTGACAGAGAATTTTTTAAAACAGTAATAGAAAATAAATCAATTACATACAAGGGAAACCCCATAAAGTTACCAGAGGAATTTTTAGCAGAAACTTTGCAGGCCAGAAGATAGTGGCATAATATATTCAAATGCTGAAAGGAAAAAAATCTTCAACCAAGAATATTCTATCCATCAAGGCTATCATTCAGAATAGGAGAGATGGTTTCTCAGAGAAACAAATTTAAAGGAATTCATGACTACTTTTTTTAATGTTTACTTATTTTTGACAGAGAGAGAGCATGAGCAGAGGAGGGGCAGAGAGAGAGGGAGACAGAGTATCCGAAGCAGGTTCTGCGCTGACAGCAGTGAGCCCGATACCAGGCTCCAACTCATGAACCATTATATATCATGACCTGAACCAAAGTCGGATGCTCACCAACTGAACCAGCCAGGCACCCCAGAAATTCATGACTATTAAACCAACTTCATAAGAATGCTACAGGAGACTCTGAGTGGAAAGATCATAGGCAACGGTAAGGAAAGTAGGAAGCATAAAAGCAATGAAAATAAATATATTTGTAAAAATCAATCAAGGGGTTCACAAAATAAAAGGATATAAAGTATGACATGATATACCTAAAACACAGGGAGCAGAGAAGTAAAAAATGGGTTCAAACTTATGTGACCATCAACTTAATATAGACTACTATATACAGATGATGGTAACCACAAATCAAAAACCAGTAATAGATACACAAAGACTAAAGAAAAAAGAATCCAAATATATCACTAAAGAAAACCAACTAATCATGAGAGAAAAGAGCAAGAAAAGAAAGGAACAGAGAAAAACTACAAAGCAATCATAAAACCACTAACAAATTGACAATAAATATGTACCTATCAATAATTACTTTGAAAATAAACAGAATAAACACTCTAATCAAAAGACATAGGGTGACAGGATGGATAAACAAACAAGACCTATCTATATGCTGCCTACAAAACACTCATTTTAGACCTAAAGACACAGGCAGATTGAAAATGAAGGGATAGAAAAGCATTAACATGTAAATAGACGTCAAAAAAAAAGTTGGAGTAGCAATACTTATATCATAAAATAGACTTTAAAACAAAGACTGTAACAAGAGAGAAAGAAAGATACTATAAAGTCATTGAGGGGACAATCCAGCAAGAAAATATAACAACTGTAAATAATTTATGCACCCAACATACAAGCACTTAGATACATGAAACATTTAATCACAATATAAAAGGTGTAATTGATACTAATACGATAATAGTATGAGACCAACACCCTACTTATATCAATGGAGAGATCATCCAAACAGAAAATCAAGAACGAAACAGTGGCTTTGAATGACACATTGGGCCAAATGGATTTAACAGATATATTCAGATATTTATTTATTCATATAAAACAAGTCTCAACAAATTCAAAAAAGATCAAAGTCAGTCCACACATCTTTTGTGACCACAATGCTATGAAACTAAAAATTAACACAAGAAAGAAATCTGGAAAGAATTCAAATACATGCAGGTCAAATAACATGTTACTAAACGATTAATGGACCAACCAAGAAATCAAAGAGGAAATTAAAAAATACATGGAGACAAATAAAAATGAAAACACAAAGTTCCAAATCTTTAGGATCCATCAGAATCTGTTCTAAGAAGGAAGTTTATAGCAATACAGGCCAACTGCAAGAAGAAAGAAAATTTCAAATAAACACTCTGATCTTACATCTAAAGACCTTACTCCAAAACTCAAAACCAGTAGAAGGAAGGAAATAATAAAGATTAGAGGTGAAAAAAATAAATAAATAAAACAAAAAACAAACAAACAAACAAACAAACAAATAGGACAGATCAAGAACAAGGATCTGGTTCTTTGAAATGTTCAACATAATAGATAAACCTTTAGCCAGATTCATTAAAAAAAAAAAAAAAAAAGCCAGAGAGACAGAGAGAGAAAGAGGACTCAAATAAACAAAATCAGAAATGATAAAGGAGAAAGAACAGCTGACACCACAGAAATGCAAGGTAGTAAGAGAATATTATGAAAAAATTATATGCCAAAGCATTGGACAACCTTAAGAAATGGATTAATTTTTAAAAACATATAACTTCCCAAAATCTAATCAGGAAGAAATAGAAAATTTGAACAAACCATTTATCAGCAATGAAATTTAGTCAGTAATCAAAACAAAAACAAAAACAAAATTAAAAAAAATATATATACAAAAACAAAAACTCCCAATAAACAAAAGTCCAGGACTAGATGGTTTCCTTGGTGAACTGCACCACATGTAAAGAAGATTTAATACCTTTTCTTCTCAAACTAGTCCAAAAAATAGAAAAGAAAGGAAAATTTCCAAATTAATCCTAAGAGGCTAGCATTACCTTGATGCTAAAACCAGATAAAGAGATCACAAAAAGAGAGACAGAGACAGAGACACAGAGAGAGAACTACAGGCCAATATCTCTGATGAATATAGATGCAAAATTCCTCAAAAAAAATACTAGTTAACTAGGGGCACCTGGGTGGCTCAGTCAGTTGAGTGCCCGACTCTTGATTTTTGGCTCATATCATTACCCTGTGTCAGGCTCTATGCTGAATGTGGAACCTACTTATGATTCTCTCTCTTTTTCCCTCTGCCCCACTCCCCAAGTCGTGCTCTCGCTCTCTAAAGAAAATAAAAATTAAAAATTAAAATTAAAAAAAGTAAAAAAAAAATTACTAGCTAACTGAATCCAACAATACATTAAAAAAATCATTCACCAGGATCAAGTGGGATTTATTCCTGTGTTGCAAGGGTGGCTCAATATTTGCAAATCAATCAACGTGATACATCACATCAATAAGAGAAAGGATAAAAAACTTTTGATCATTTCAATAGATGTAGAAAAAGCACTTGACAAAGTTCAACATGAATTCAGGATTGAAAGCTTCAAAAAAGTAGATTTAGAAGGAACATGCCTCAACATAATAAAAGCTCTATATGAAAAACCCACAGATAACATCATGCTCAATGGTGAAAAACTGAAAACGTTCCCCAGAAGATCTAACTACTTTTATTCAACATAGTACTGGAAGTCCTAGCCACAGCTATCAGACAAGAGAAAAGAATAAAAAAAAAAAAAAAAAAAAAAAACAAACATTCGAATCGGTAAGATCCAGAACTAATAAATGAATTCAGTATGGTTGCAGAAGACAAAATCAATGTACAGAAATTGATTTCATTTCTCTACACTATTAATGAAGCAGCAGATAAGAAAGCAATCCCATTTACAATTAAACCAAAAATAATAAAATACCTAGGAATAAACTTAGCCAAGAAGGTGAAAACTATAAAGCATTGATGAAAGAAATTGAAGATTACATAAACAAATGGAAAAATATTCCATGCTCAGGGACTGGAAGAAGTAATATTGTTAAAATTTTCATACTCTCCAAAGTAAGCTACAGATTTAATGCAATCCCTATGAAAATACCAACAGAAGTAGAATAAATAATCCTAAAATTTGTATGGAACCACAAAAGACCCTGAACAGCCAAAATAATCTTGTAGAAGAAAAAAAAAAAAAGCTGTTGGAGAAACTGTACAGCAACATGCAAAGAATGAAACTGGATCACTTTCTTACAGCATACACAAGCATAAACTCAAAATGGATTAAGGACCTAAATGTGAGGAGTGAAATCATAAAAATCCCAGAGGAGAGCACAGGCAGTAATTCAATTTCTCTGACATCAGCTGTAGCAATATTTGTCTAGATATGTCTTCTGAGGCAAGGGAAATAAAAACAAAAATAAACTATTAAGACCACATCAAAATAAAAAGCCTCTGCACAGCGAAGGAGGCAATCAACAAAACTAAAAGACAACTTACTGGATGGGAGAAGCTATTTGCAAATGACATAGCTGATAAAGGGTTAGTATCCAAAATATATAAAGAACTTATACAGCTCACCTAAAAAAGAAATAATCCAATTAAAAATGGGCAGAAGACATGAACAGACATTTCTTCAAAGAAGACATCCAGATGGCCAAAAGACACATGAAAAGATGCGCATCATCATCATCATCAGGCAAATGCAAATCAAAACCACAAAAATATCACCTCACACCTATTGGAATGGCTACAATCAACAACACAAGAAACAAATGTTGGCAAGGATGAGAGAAATGGGAACAGTTGTGCACTGTTGGTGGGAAGGCAAACTGGTATAATCACTGTGGGAAACAGTATGGAGTTCCCTCAAAAAGTTAAAAATAGAATTACCCTGTTATCTAGTCATCACACTGTTGGGTATTTATCCAAAAAAATTCAAAAACACTAATTTGAAAGGATATATGCACCACTATGTTTATTGCAGCATTATTTATAATAGCCAAATTATGGAAGCAACCCAAGTGTCCATCAGTAAATGAATAGATAGGGGTGCCTGGATGGCTCAGTGGATTAAGCCAACTCTTGGTTTTGGCTCAGGTCATGATCTCATGGTTTCGTGAGTTTGAGCCCTGCATAAGATTCTCTATATCCCTGCTTGGGATTCTCTCTCTCTCTCTCTCTCTCTCTCTCTCTCTCTCTCTCTCTCTGTCTCTGCCCTTTCCCCACTTATGCTGTCTCTGTCTCCCTCAAACTAAATAAATAAACTTAAAAAATAAAAATAGGTGGATAGATAGATATAGAGGAGGTTGGTAAATGGAATATTATTCAGTCATAAGAAAGAATGAAATCTTGCCATTCACAATGGCAAGAGCTACAGAGTATAATGCTGAGTAAAATAAGTCAGCCAGAGAAAGACAAATACCATATGATTTCACTTACATGTGGTATTTAAGAAACAAAACAAATGAGCAAAGGGGAAAAAAGAGAGAGTGGCAAATCAAGAAACAGACTCTTAAAAATAGAAAACAGCCTGATGGTTACCAGGGGGGAAACGTATGGGGGGATGGGTGAAATATGTGATAGGGATGAAGGAGTGTACTTGTAATGAGCACCAGGTGTTGTATGGAAGTGTTGAATCACTGTATGTTAACTATACAGCAATGAAAATTTTAAAAACTTAATAAAATAAAAAAATATATTCTTGCAAGCTCTCAATGGCTTTCAAGTTGAAATCCCTAGTTTCCTAGGAGCTTTGAGACCCAGCCTGTCTCTCTCCCCTGATTCACCCACTTTGCTCAAGGCATGTATCCCCTAATGTCTCTGAACAGACTACATCATCTGGTGCTCTAGTATTTTTAAACAAACTTTTGTCTAGATGTATATCCCCCCACTCCAGCCCATTTAGGCACTGAACTCATCTAAGCTCTATCCACTCATTTTTTACGTCTGACGTTTTTCATGATTCTTTTCTCTCATCACATCCTAGGCATACCCTTTCATAATATTTATTTCACTATATTGCAAGTGTTGGTTAACTTGTGTTTTTTCCTTGTAAGATATCTATAGTTTAGTACTAGCAGAAAATATATGTACAACAGAAATTGTGTAAATATTTAATAAATTAATGAAGGAGTCACAGAACTTTTGAGCTAGACTTTATATTAAGAAATTAGAGATCATGTAAAGATCCTCATTTTACAGAAGTACCAATTGAAGTTTTAACATGGTTCTCCAAATGTGATCTAATCAACTTTCCTTGAATTCTAAAACTTAATTTTAATTTTCCACTTTTGAATACTCTAAAATATCTCCTTCCTATGCCACTCTTTCTTCGTGTATGTGGCACCTTCCTACCTTCCTCTTTGTATGTATCTCTTCTATATTTGTGTATTCAATGGTCAAGATGACACTTAAGCCAATCTTCCTATTCTCAGTCTTGTAAAGATTTCAGCTTTTGTTTATTCCACATTGATTGTCTGCTTCCCTAGCATATCTTTTTGCATTGGCAGAACTGCCAATACTTATTTTAAGAGAACAATAACTCTTTAAAGAAAGCAAAATAAAAATAGGGGGCTACCTAGAGCTGTATTAGCATCTGGTCACCATGATAATGCTTACAAATTTTTTAAAAGGATGGGTTTTAAGTATTAAGTTTAAAATCTATAGAAAGACTTCTAAGTAATTTTCCTCTTGTGAAGTTCCAAATATATGAAAATGTTTGGGTGTTGGCTGGGGCCCTTGGTGAAGCAAAGGCTAAGATAAAATTAGATATGCAAGTGATTTACTGAGAAAATGCCTATGATAGAAAATGCAATGAGGTAGGAAGGCTAAGGGACCTGGCAGAGTACCACATGGGTCTGATATTTGTGAAGAAGAAAGAGAAGAAAGTGACTTTGGATGGAAGATCTTAAGCCACAGTGCAGTTGGATAAAAATGTGGCCAGGCCAATAGGAAGTCCTTGAGTCACAGTCACCATCAGAAGAGCCCCATGCCTGGGAGGAACAGAGCTGCCTTATTATTCCTGCTGTGATTAGTGATTGGATGGGAACAGCCTGTGGGAACTGAAGAATCAGCTTAAATGTGATGATGTATTTCAGAGTGCAAGAGCTAAGGTCATCAGCCAATTAGGTTTCCATAGTAAGATCTGCAAAGCACATGTTCCTGGCTGCCACAGTATGTTTTACATTGCATGGCTTAGGTCACTGGGAAATTTATTTGGTGCAACATTAATTAGCATCTCATTCATATTTGGAAGTTATTTTATCTGTTGAAGGTAGGTTTTGGTTTTTGTTTTGATATGTTTCAAAAAAAAAAAAAGTTGCAGCTAGAAAGAATAGACAATTTTCACATGCATTCAATGGAGAAAATCTTGTTTTGTCCCTTTAGTCATACCCTCGCTAACATGACAGGTACTAATTATCAGCATATTGAATATTACCAAAAAGCTTGTTTGTGTATATTACATGTGTGCATATTTACATGTGAAACATTCAAAAGAAGTGCCACCAGGGTTTCCTGGTGGCTTAGATGGTTAAGCATCTGACTCTTGATTTCAGCTTTGGTCCTAATCTCAGGGTCATGAGATTGAGCCCCACTTTGGGCTCTATGCTGAGAGCACGGAGCCTGCTTGGGATTCTCTCTCTCTCCCTCTATCTCTGCCCATCCCTCAATTGTGTGCCCCCTCTCTCCCTATCTCAAAATAAATAAATAAAACTTTTAAAATAGTCTCCCCAAAATGTGCCCTTTTTCTCTTTTGCATGTTTACTACTTTGACCTGGAGGTAATGGAGACCTTGTGGGTTCAAAAGAAACATTTGCTCCTCCTTTGACTGCCTAGAAGAATATAAATTGGGGATCTTCCTAGAATAAGAGTTATTACCAAAGATAATTTTTATCTAAGTGACCCATCTGTATGGTAGGGCACACATCTAATTACCAAACATATGTTCTTCTTATTGCTCTGTGAATTATCTTCCTCCCCTTTGAAGCCCCAGGGCCCTACCCTATTTCTTAACTCAGAATGGAAGATATACTTCATTTTATTACCTTTCTGTCTTTGGATCCCTCATCAATGTGGGGTTCCGGGATATGTGAAATAATATTTAATTTTCTCCTGCTAATCTGTCTTGTGTTGGCTTAATTCTTAGACTTGCCCAAAGAACCTTTGGATGGTAGAGAAAACTTTTAATTCCCAAAATATTTAATAGCAATATTAATATTTTTATCACTTTATGTATGTTAATTTATAAAACTGATTAAAATATTAATGAGCAAACAAGACTAAAACAACGAAAAGTTTGACTGAATTTTAACTACACATTCAAGATTTTTAAGACTTTATTAAAATACAAACTATGAGTTCAAAATTATATACCAAACATATATTAATGTGGTTCATGTTAACTGTATATTTCAACTTCATTGTTAAAAATTTAAACTTTTCTCTCTACCCATCCTTTTTGTCAAATAGAGTATGAATCAGCCCTAAGAAGCCCAGTGTGTTTATATATGGGTCTATATGGGTAAGTGATATGGTTTCAAAGTACACGAACCTCTAAAATTTTCTGATAAAACTACTTGTGGTTTTATGACCATCTATACATTTTAAAGTTATTTGCAAGTAAATATTGTTATTAATTCAACACAAGTAAAGAGAAGCAACACTATGTAATCGCTCATGTCCTTTGATTGCAGATAAAGAAGAGATGCGTGTTCCACAATTAATGTATGGTTTTAAGATTTACTGGTATTTGCAAATTATCACTAATCTTAAGACTTCTGTGCTTGTATGGCCCTTTCTTAACTTGGGAATTCTGTCTGCTACATCCTTTTAAAGATAACTGTCAGTATGATTTATCACTTGAAAATCTGCCTTATTGCCTTTTTGCCTTGCACATCCCTAAAGTTAATTGTATGTCTCTAATATGGGCAGAATGGCACATGATCATTGTGAATTTAAAGATTTCCCATTAACTTGTATGTTTCCTACTCTTTATGTGTATCCTTACTTTCCAATTATATTTTTATCTATAATAGGAAACAAAGGCTCTAACAGGCATTAATTGAAAAGTGAAATGCTTTTACATTGGTATCATTCTGTTTTTATTTCATTATGAAAATTAGTGCTCATGTTTTCATTATAGAAAGAAAATTAAAAAGCAAAACATTTTCTTTATGAGGAAATTAACCTTACATTCTAAATCTTATGTCAAATAATTTTATTAAAATTAGAAAACAGGAACAATATTTTTGGTTTACATGAAATACACATTTTAATATCAAGTTAGTATTTATACATGATTTAATTTCAAAATAACTTTAGAAATAAGAAAAAAAAAAAAAACACATGATGGGATTCAGGCACACTCTCAAAATTATACCACTGTGGGATACTGAGTGTTTTAAGCTGAAAGAATTTGAGAAAATGGCAGAAGCTTGAATATCACTCTGACCTCCTTCCACTCCTCGCCTTTCTTCCCCAAAACAGGTCACAAAACCCTTATGTGAGAGGTGTTCTCCATATACCCTGCCTTCCCTCAACCCAGAGCACAGAGGTATCCTTATATTCAAAAATAAAGGGATGCTAGCTAAAAAGAATCCTAAGAAACAGACATTGCTGTTTTCCCCATTTTACCACAATAACCTCATATTCTTCCACAACTGTGCACTTTTGATCAAACCTACCATAAAAATACACAGGTGTGCTTCTCTAGGTTTTCATTTTCTTATAAAGTCTCCTACATCACATAAAACTTCTATTAAATAAATTTGTATGTTTTTCTCCTGTTAATCTGTTTTTGTCAGTTTAATTCTTTGGCCCAACCAGAAGCACTATAAGCACTTCTCAAAAACTGTGAGATAACTTTTTAATAAAAATAATACTGTCTTCTTCAATGTATTGAGTTTTGTAACATGAATTTTTAAATGCAAATGTGCTCCTTCCTTTTTTGACACTACATACCTTGTGGACACCATGAAAATATTTTTGATACACTCAAAATAAAATTTATTATCAAAAGTTATGATATTTTATATAAATTTCTCCTTGAAATATTTGGATTAAAGATCTGTTCAATACTAGAGAAACTGAGAACATACACTCATATAATTTATTAATGCAAATAAATAAATATATGATCATTAGTCACTTCTCAACTTTTAAATACAAAAAGTCTCATTTTCTAATATTCTGCTGTTTCTAGACTAACAGATGTCTTTTGACTATGCTCTTTGACAAAATCTGTGTTCTTTTCCATTACAAAATACTTTTCAAATAATCTACACATTTTTCTGATTTAGGTTGTTCTTTCCCTACATGCTGTGTATACTGGAATCTAAAATATCAATAACCAATAGGGTAATAGGTGTATGCACAGAGAGAATTGGCAAACAATGCTCAAACAGCTGCTGTGTTGACAAACTGAAGTCAAGTGCTCCTAAAGAGAGAAGGCAGAAGAAAAGTCCTAAGAATATACTGGCAGAAGAGTTCAAATAATATAACCTGACTATGGAGAACTATAAAGTAACACAGACATATAGGCTGACTATCCAAACAAATGAAGTGATTCATTTTAAACAAAAGGTTTGCCTTTGAGGTAGTGATGCTTTAAGCTGCTGTGAATTTGATTCAGCCACTAGCAATACCAAGCACTGCTTAATCAATGTGTTCTAAATAAATAAATCAGCCAATAGAGGATATCAGCAATTCTCTCTCTCTCTCTCACACACACACGCACACACACAATTAATTTATTCGATATGATAGTCACAAATGTAAAACAAACAAATCCCTACATAATTATTGTCATATATATATATATATATATATAT
>NC_064808.1:77381498-77453559 GCF_023721935.1 Panthera uncia | reverse complement strand
TATATATATATATATATATATATATATATATAGACTACAATATGTTGCCAGATAGGATACTTTGTCAATTTACCCCATTTTTATTAGATGAGATCTAAAGTAGAAATGTCCAGTACAACTATAACATGAGTCATAAAAAAGTAAAAACAAAATAGGCAAACTTAAGCTTGATAATATATCTTATTTAAACCAGTATGACCAGAATATTATTTTCATATGTAATAAATATACAGGTATTAATGGGATATTTTACTTTTTTATATTAAGGTTTTGATACCTGATGTGTATTTTATATTTGCAGCACATCTTAATTTGGAATAGCCAATTTTGAAATGCTGCACTGGACTGCAGAAATGAAGAAATTCTTATAGAGTATTGATTCCCAGAAGTTGTATTCTCTATACAGAGTCTGAATTAACCTGATGACACAGTTGTCCCTATTTGTTTTTGCAAAACTTGCTTACAAGTCTGATGACATTAGAAACCTTGTTTTCTCTGTCTTTGATGGGGCAGGCACAATTCCAGAGGTGCAAAATTAAGTAGTAAATTTGTTTTTAACAACTAGAACCCTTTGTAGGTTCTTATAAATCTAAAAGGAAGACTAATAATTTAACCTTAATTAAGAAAGACTTGCTTTAGGGGCGCCTGGGTGGCTCAGTTGGTTGAGCGTCCAACTTCGGCTCAAGTCATGATCTCACAGTTTGTGAGTTCGAGCTCCGCGTCAGGCTCTGTGCTGACAGCTCAGAGCCTGGAGCCTGCTTTGGATTCTGTGTCTCCCTCTCTCTCTGCTCCTCCCCTGCTCACACACACTCTCTCTCTCTCAAAAATAAACATTAAAAAAATTATGAAAAAAAGAAAGGCTTGCTTTAGGCTAAGGGAGTATTTCTTTTTTTTAATTTATTTTAAGTCCAGAATAGTTAACATACAGTGTTATATTAGTTTCAGGTATACAATATAGTGTGATTCAACACTTCCATACAACACCCAGTGCTCATCACAAGTGCCATCTTTAATCTCCATCACCTATTTCACCCATCACCCTACCCACCTCCCCTCTGGTAACAATCAGTTTTTTCTCTACAGTTAAGAGTCTGTTTCCTAGTTTGTCTTTCTCTCTCTCTTTTTCCACTTTGATCACTTGTTTTGTTTCTTAAATTCCATATCTAAGTGAAATCATATGGCATTTGTCTTTATCTGACAGAATTATTTCACTTAGCATTATACTTTCTAACTCCACGTCGTTGTGAATGCAAATAGTAAGATTTCATTCTTTCTATGGCTGAATAATATTCCATATATATATATGGATATGGAATTATATATATATAGTATATATATTACATATATATTGTATGTATTATATATACAACCTCTTCTTTTTAAAAATATTTTTAAATTTTTTTTGAGAGAGAAAAAGAGAGAAAGAGAGAGGTAGAGCGAGAGGGAGACACAGGATCTGAAGCAGACTCCAGGTTCTGAGCTGTCAGCAGAGTCTGATGTGGTGTTCAACCGCTGAACCATGAAATCATGACCTAAGCAAAAGTTGGAAGCTCAACTGACTGAGCCACCCAGGTGCCCCTATACCACCTATTCTTTATTCGTCTTCAGCATTCATGGATACTAGGGTTTCTTCCATAATTTGGCTATTGTAAATAATGCTGCATGTATCCCGCTGAATTAGTGTTTTTGTATTTTGGGAGTAAACACCCAGTAATGTGATGACTAAATCATAGGATAGTTCTATTTTTAATGTTTTGAGGAACCTCCATACTGTTATCCACCATGGCTGCACCGGTTTGCATTCCCACCAACAGTGTAAGAGGGTTCCTTTTTCTCCATATCTTCACCAATACCTGCTCTTGGCTTTATGTGGATTATTATTTTTTTTAATAGCAATGTTATGGTGTAAATATCGTCCTCATTTTACATATGTAGAAACATTCTGAGAGCAGTTAACTGACTTGTATTGCTTGTAGATACCGTGCATCTAATAAATTTTGAATAAAGGAAATGTGGTTCTATGGCCAACATTATATATTTTTTTTAAAGTTTTATCTAATTTAAGTTAATGGCTTTCATTAGTAAGGGCTCAATCTGCCCTCATTATTTATCATTTTAACTACTGAAGTGGTGCTCAAATTAAAAGGTAGATTATACAATTATTAAGAACATGGACATCAAAGGCAAATTCTCTTGATCCAAATTGAAACTCTGATGCTCTTAAGTACAACTTGAGCAAGTTATTCAATATGTGGGACTTGTTTTTCTTCTTTGCAATAGATGCGTTAAAAACAGCATCCCCAAAACAAAGAGTTATTGTCCTTAGACATTGTTTTGTATGTAGTAACTCTCAATAAATGTTAGCCGTTATTACCATCTGTCATATTAATATATCTTCTAATTAGTTCCTGGAACTACAACATAACATGTTTCTCCCAATACTTCCCGGTAGACAACTTTTTAGGATCTATCTAAACACAGATTGTATACTGGTTGTTACATTAGTTTCTTTTTACCCGTCGTATCTGTGCTAAACATCTCTGCTTGTTTAAGACCTCTATCAGAATATACCTGTAGGCTACTAATTTTGTATAAAAAATGCATCTGTAGGCTAATAACTGAATGGCAAAATATGTGTGGGGACAAAAAGATACTTCCCAATCCCTAGTACAACAGATAGGCTGTTATATCTAAAAGACTGATACATATGTTGGTTCTCATATGTTAACTAATTACAATTGTCTCCTTTGGAATTTCTTTCATCAGATCATCTTGACTTTTTCTGCAATGTTGATTATTACATAGAACTCTTTAGATTTAGTTAGATTTGCTGAAGCCATCAATGTAGTCTGAATCTGGGTCACATTCTCATTTTCAAAAAGATAATTTACTACAAAATTGTTATGAAGTTTCTTCCTACTCTTGAAAATTCCAATAAAGTTTCCAAAGTTCTTCAAGTGATTTTAATTTAATCAGAAGTTGCTGGTTTTAATTACTGAATCTGTCTGCAGTTTATGAGCTCATACAGATTATGTCATCTCTTATGGTTAAATACAACTTCAAGTTTACCTCATTATTCAAGCCTGTAACCTTTCTTTCCATTTACTGTGCTTTGCCTATTGATCCTATTTGGAACATGCTTTACTTTTTTCTTTTTGTTTTGTTTTGTTTTGTTTTCTTTGACTAAGAAACTTGGCCAAAATCCTGAAGTGGGCCAGACAAACACTTGCTGTTTACAGCAACAAGAGAAGAAAGCCAAAGTCTTTCCATGTACCACTTTCCCCTCTATGACCTTCCTAGGGAGACACACCCCTAAGGACTTCTGATATCTTTACTGACTCAGTTGGGCTGGGTCAAGTTTTCACTTCCAGCGCTGCTAATATGGCTTCCCTAATACTTTTTCACCAGATACACACCCTCCTCTTTTTCAGAGGTATAGTTCATGCATAATTTTCTTGAAAGAATAAAAACCAAGTTTTTAATGCAGTGATATTCAGTTAGGGGAAAAAGTATAGATATTCACAGCCTTCCCCTGCCCCAGCCATCAAGGGAAAATTTATTTGTTACATATCAAATCACAGGCCTTTGTTGAGCAAGGAAGGGTAATACACAAGTGATAGACTGACTAATTCCCAGAGTATCTAAACTGATTTTTATGTACAGGAAGCTATTTAAAGAAAAAAAGATAAAGATCTTGAAACTTGGGATTGGATTATGACAATGGAGCAGAACGGAAATCCAGATTGGAATATGGAGTTTGGAGGGAGAGACCCCAATGGAGATTAGAACAATGGCTGGAGTTTGGAGGGAAGACCCAAATGAGTATTAGAACCATGGAGACTGTGTGATACTTTAAAGAGATGGATAGAGGCATATTATTGTGTACTCTGCAATAGGGCACCCTCTTTGCCACCTTTTCAAAAGATTTCGCTAAAGACATAATATTTTGAAGAGCTTTTTGAGTCCATTTTTTCTTTCTTTTGAATATAACACTAAAATCCATCCATACAGAATGGATTTCAATGTGGGAACAGAAAGGACAAGTTTTATTCTGTGTACATGTTTTTAACAACAACAAAATACTAAAATTCATTTAATGCAAAATGATGTATTTTCTGAGCTCCTTTTTTCTCCCGTTATATCTAAGAGTAAATTTCTTGCATTGCTTCTCTATAGTGAAAAAAAAAGTCATTTCATATATCGAGCTCATTTCTCTCCTTCCTGTCTGTGACTAATTGATTCTTCTATTACCACATCATCTTAATACCAATGATCAACCTGTTTAAAACCAGTTAATTATTAATCAGAGCATGACCATGTTTCCAACTATGATAGTTTTAGTGTCATTTGGTTTCAGTTGTATGATATGTGGGCTTTCTATCTTCTTTGTAAATGTAGATTTTAAAAATAAAGAACTTTCTCAGGTAATATACCATTGTGCATGCACAAACATGTGCTTAAGATTGCACAATTTCTTAGCCTAAAGTATTTCTACTTATTTTATATCTTTTCTTTAAAGGTATTATATGGTTATCTTATGATGGTATAGTCAAATATGATTTGTTTTTATTGTAATTAATAAATTAAAATTATTGTTTTCAACCAAGAGCTTATCTACAAACTCATATATATACCCATATTTACTGGTATAAACTTTAAACCAATCTTTTTCTCTCTCTTACATTCCTAAATTTAACTAACTTTAACCATTCTAGTAGACTATGTTCTAATGTTAAAATTCAACATTTTAATGGAAATTCAAAGCAGTAAATGGATAATATATACAAAACATATATCTTGCTATGAAATTACATTTGAATTATAATATAACCCTTACATTCATATTTTATGAACCATAAAAGAAAATAAGCATGTGGAAACTGGTATATATAACATTATTATTAATGAGAGGAGATGAGACTGTATAGAGATATTAATAGAAATATTAATAGAGAGACTGGAAACTCAGAATACAGATTATGAATAGGATGTTACAGGAAAGTCAATAATACTTGGCAGTAATGACTCTTCTAATGCTTTTAATAAGAATGCAAAAAGTGTGTGAATTCCACAAGATAATTCTGAATGAGCTGTAAAGGGGGCTGCAGATGTTTTTACTGTAAAAAAAAAAAAAACTGGTCATATAGACATATAAATGACTAAACAAAAGTATTTATAATATCCTGTGTACATTTAGCTCTGGGAACTAGCCTGAAATAAATCATATTAATTTTAAATTTGTTTTCATTCTGATAATAGGCACTAAGGAAGCAACCTCTACTAGGAACATCAAGGAGCATAACAGAGAAACAATGAAGTAGATTTTCCTTTCTACTAAGCAAGGTTCAAGCTTTTTTGTAAAATAGATTCTATGCTAATGAAGGACAAGAAAGTCTAAGAAAACATTCATTAATGAGGGCTGCCTATTAGTCTAATAAATAGAATTGTACCTGTCCTCCTAGGGTGTGTCCTTAAAATTTTAAATGGCTTGCTCAAATACTTAGCCCAAATGATGACAATCAGCATGATGTCTCTGAAATAATAAAAAACAAAGTGCAAAAGGAGGAAAGGGAGATGGAAAGAAGAAAGGAAGAAAGAAAGAGAGAGAAGAGGGAAGGATATTTGGAAGGGAGAGAGACAAATAAAGGAGGAGCTTTTCTCCATAATACTACCTTAAATGAATGTTAGTTCTAGCCCCAGATTACTTCATTCAAAGGACTGATGGACTGGTATAAGCAACAATGCTTATTCCTGTGTTTCTGGTTTGGTTGCCTGTGTGTGTGTGTGTGTGTGAATGTGTGTGTTTGGTAAACTGTATATAACAGCACATGGATGAACATGTTTGATGTGTATAAGCAATTTGCTAATTGCATACTGCATTATAAAAGTATTTGTGAAAGAAAAGTACTTAGAAAAGGGCATAAATTCTCCCCAGCCCTCATCCATTAATACAGTTCACTCTTACAGAGAAAACCCAAATCAATAATGACAAAAGCAAAAGGGCTCAATTTCCCCCAAAACAGGGAGGAATAGGCAAATAACCTTATTTAATTTAGAAATAAACAGTCATGAGACAATGTAAGAAGGGTCACTAAAATAGAACTTTGCAAATAGACTACATTTGGCCCAGGAATACAGTTATCTTGGATAAAATAATGTTAAACTCAAAGACAGAGATTAAGAAAGAGAGTTTTCAGCAAGATTAACCTTCTTAAATTCATCACAGATCCCACCACTCTCTATAGTTAGGAGTGAGGAATTTGAATTTGGGGATCTTGCAGATCAGAGAGGAAAGAATTTGATGGGATGAAGGAAACCTAGAAGGGTTCCTAGCGTTTGGGGCTAAATGGTCAATAAGGAAAATGGAGGTGGAGGTGAGAAAGAGAATATCATAAAACAGAGATATTTATTTTTTATCATCTTCAGTGTTACAAGGTAAATTCCAAAACCCTACAACAATAGTTTACCAACAAATTGCACGTTTTGAGAAATTTACAAGGAAACATACTGTGTACTTTTTATATTAATGTATGAATTTTATCCACCTCTGTTTTAACTTCACCTAAATAGTTTTCATGACAATCACATGCGATAATGCATAATGGATTGCTCTGAAAAATTTTAAACACTATAATAATAATGAGAAGACAGTGAATTGATAGGAAAATGGAGGACTAGGGAGTAGTATATTATCGTGCCTTTTAAAAATTATGTGCTAAGAAAAATGGTGTGCTGCTGAAAGCACACATTTGTATTTATTTCTTTCCTTCAGATACTTGACGGGCAGTTTGCTGTGATTTCATTAAGTTAGATTGGTTGGAAAAGAAAAAAAGGAAAAAAAAATAATTGCCTGCATTCCTAAACAAGACTTTATGCACACACACACACACACACACACACACACACACACACACACACACCTATCCACCATTGGTTATCCTTCTCCCCCGTTATCCATCCAATCCTCATCATTTAGAACTGTCTGAAGAGTCCTCATCTCAGTTATCTGTCTGAGCTATATGCACCTTGCTCATTCCTCTATTTTCCTTCCTGTCTGCTCAGGTCACAGGAAGAGAACCTATCTTTGATTAATAATAGTAAAGAAAGAATTTGGGTAGATAAAGGAAGCTCACTTAGTGGAAGAAGCAATCAGAGAGAGCACTCAGTAGACCCTTGAGGAGTTGTGGGAAGTGCAGCCAGTTCAAGGGAAGGCTAAGAATACAGAGCTGTGTAACTGAAGGAGTTGAGGGTGCAGAAGCAAAGAGTTCTGAAGTTATACCCTTGCACATAATTTCCTAGGTGTGTGTGGTCAAGCTATATAGCTCTCCACATTGTAGTTTCCTTACTTCTGAAACTGTGGGATTTTTTTTTTTTAATTTAAGCAGCTAATCCAGGGGTACTTTTGTTTTACAGCAACAGATTATAGCTTGGGCTATTATTTGTGTACGTGGCTCTCAAATTTACATCTCAGGCCCAGACCTTTTGCCTAAATTTCAGACTTGGATATCTCACCACTTAATTGGCATCTCTTCTTAGCTGTTTCATACCCAAGACAACCAATGTATCAAAAACTGAGCTCCTGATGTTTCCTTCCAAACTTGCTTTTCCTTCCTTGTAAATTATCTCAATGCTAAAGCTGGAAACTTTGGAGTCACTCTTGATCCTTTCCCTCACAGCTATAACATCATAATTGTAAGCAAAGTCTGTAGCTATACCCAGAATCTGACTACCTCCATTGGCACCATCTAGTCAAGGTCTCCATTATTTATCGATTGAATACTGCAGTAGCCTTCTTAGTATTTTGCATGTTCTTGCCTTTGCCCACTCTCCCCATAATTTATGCTTCACTTCGGAACTAGAGTTGTGCTATTAAATGTCAGTCATTGAGTAGAATACAACCTTTTCTACTCAAAAACCTCCAGAACTTTCCATCTCATCTATAATAGTGTCATTATAATGAACTCTAAGTTTTCTATTAGACTTCATCCCCTCATCTTCCCCTAAACCCCAATACTTACTCTTATTCAACCAAACATGTGTCCTTTATGTTCCTAGAAAAAGTTCCTGCCTAGGATCTTTTGCACCCTGTGTCCTCAGTCTAAAATATTCTTATATCTGCTTGGTTTATCCCATCACTGTCTATACTTAAATACTAACTTCTCTGGACTCTTTAGCTATAATTTTAATCATTTGTGTTCCACCTTTCCCAATACTGCCAATTCTCTTTTTTACTTTTTCTCCTCAGCATTTGTGACCATATACATAAATATAATTATATTCATGTTTCACTTGTACTTCAGATATATGCCATAATAGGATGTAAGCTCTATTAGAGTGGGTATTTTTCACCTCCTTTTTTCACTATTTTATCTTCAGCATTGAGAACAGTGACTGACACAAAGTAGACACTAAAGTGTTTACTGAATGAAGAAATAAATCACAATTTAAAATTATACTTAGGGGCGCCTGGCTAGCTTAGTCTGTAAGACATGCAACTCTTGATCTCAGGGTTCTGAGTTCGTGCCCCACATTGGATGTAGAGATTACTTAAAATCTTAAAAAGTAGAATAAAATTATACTTAAAAACATGTTCAGTGAAATATGTAATTGAATCGTGTATAATTGAATCAAATAATCTATCCTCTGGATAGGTTTTAGTCACCTAGAAATAGTTGTAGGTTAAAGATGAGCTTCTTTTCTGTGTAGAAACATTATCCTATGTTACTCAAAGACATGTTTGGAAAGGACCAGAAAGAATCAGAAATTTCCTTGCCTGAAATAAGTAAAGGATATTATTTATTAGAAGGCCAACCTTTTAACATGTTTGTGGAAAAAATAAAAAAACCTGTATTGTGTTGGTTATATATGGACTTTGGGGTGGACATAGTTCATAACTATATGAAAGCTAGGAAATTGGAAGAAGAGATAAATGTCTTTAAAAAAAATCTTCAGGATAAACAGATCAGGCTCACTGAAGGCAACATAACAGCATACAGTGGTGTACAGAATTCACCAAGCATTTCAAAGGCAACACAACCATCTATCCCCAGAGAGAGCATAATTTATCTCTGACCAGATCAAATTGTGTTCCTCGAGGATGCTCATGCTTGTCAGTTTAGTGATAAGCTGAAATTTGGCTTATAGGTAGTATCCATAATTTACTTTATATTCCAGGAGAGTTGAGGACAAAGAGAAAATGATGTTGGTAAAAGAGGAAGGGGGAAAAATATTAGTCCTACATAATTAAAAGTTGAATTCAAAAGTAAAAACCTGTTGAAGCTCATATAAGGTATTTTTTATTTATGTTTATGACAATGACCTAGTTATTATTTTCCATGTTTTTAGAATCATGTTTTCTTTGACACAATATCTGCATCACTTCTGCTGTTGGAAGTGGGCCATCATTTAAGATTTGATGGTAATAGGACCACTTCTACCATGATGCAAGCCAATAGGAAGGCACAGGCTTAGTGCAGCCAATCTCATATTCCCAGCTGAGGCTCTGGACAAGAAACTGTGATTCAGAGGGAGAATATTTTAATAATTATTTCAATGTTTTTTTGTGGTGATATCAAGCATCTACTGGCATCAGTTTGGAGGGTGGCTTCAGTGTCCAGCATCTGCATTAGCTATGTCCTAACCATCTCTTCCATTGGCATGTGCATGTGCATGATTACTACACCCACTCTTAGCTGGGTTTTGTTTGTTTTCGAGCATGGTTCTCAGCTTTGTAATTCAAAGAACCTTCTGTTTGAATTAAAACAATTATACATCTTTTATTTATTACCAATATGTTGACTGGTTAGATAGTATAGGTATGCAAATAATTTCTTCTAGCAGAAAATATGTATTTGGTGAGATGGTTGGTTATATGCTACATAGCTTACCACAGAATAAGTCTAAGAATTGAAATAAAGTATAACTTAAAACAAAAACCCTGATAAGTAAAAAGAGGGGATATTGAAATTCAAAGAGGGAACATCAGATCAATGAAACAGCAGTCCACATCTATGTTACTGAAGCATGAAACAGGAAAATATGGCAATGAGAAAGCGTTTAGAGCCAGTAGGCCTTTAAACCCTAATACAGAAACTAAAAAGGGAAAACCTGAGGGTAAAATGCACTCGAGCCTTGAAATTGAAACTGAAGGAGACAACCCAAAAGCAACAATCACTGGAGCCTGGATTATCACTCTGAAGGAACAGAGAGAGCCTAAGGGCAAAACTGCATTCAGGCCCAACTGTGAGTTTGAAAAGATCCCTTCAGGGCAAGACTCATTCTCATTCTAACAGTTAGTTTGAACCCAGTTTTAGGGGCAGCATGCTCAGTGCCCTGGAATTGGAAAAGTAGGCAAGTAACTAGGGGTGGCCTGCACTTTTTATAAAGTAATAATGAGTCTAATTGGTAAGAGCCAGGACCTGGCAAGCATTTAAATGTGCATCTTAGAGCTTATGAGAAAATTAGGCAATGAAGGACAAAAAGAGAAAATGGGATTGGCATGGGAGTAGCACATATTCATAGAACCTGTACTGGATATAACACTGTGATCCAGAGCCAATATGCACATCTCACTCAGTATATATTAATACCTATGCACTGATCTATTTTCATAAGGGTAAAATTGTCTAGGAAATCAACCCAAATTGTACTCTGATAATTGATCTCCTTACCATTTAGAGGAATAATATAAAATTGGCATATCTTAAAATTAGTTATGTAGAACACTGATTCCAATACCCTTCTCTTAAGCAATAAACATCTTGAATATTACACATTGACAAATATGAGGTATATTAAAACAATTTTATTGATATTCAGAGTCATAGTTAGTCTCCCTGAAATGATCACCAGCCCACAGCTTAATATGGTTAATGAGTAAGACTGTCTACATTAGTGGTTTTCAAACTGTCCTCACAGATCAGCAATATTGGTATCACCTAGAAACTTTGGGGAACTATGCTAGGGACCCAGCTCAGATGTTTTGAATTTTGGGGATAGGACCCAGCAATGTGTGTTTTATTAAGGCTTCCAGATGATTGTGATTTAAGGTTAAGTTTTAGAATTACTAGTCTAGAATATTATCAGTATGGCTACTATTCCAGAAATTTTTAGCCCAGAAAATGAATTTGCAAACAACTTTGTTTGTTTCAAGAACTTCCTAACACATCTGAACAATAAACTATACAATGACCCCCTCATATAAGTTATATTTTCTAAGAAAAAATATTCAATTGGGCTGATCCAAATGACTATTTACTCACAAGGCTTCTTTCAAAACAATTATGAATATGCCATCCCTTGAACTTTGGTGATAAGGTGAGTGTTGTGTTGAATCTGAACTTCTACCATCTTTTTGCTAACCTCTCCAAATGTTTCTAGGAATGAAAAGGACAGGATTTTCTTAGGATATATATTTATGTATATACATATTGTTCTCAAATACTTTAAGCACATCTCTTTTGAAAGCTTTTATCTTAGTGGACAGATGCTTTATTAGTCAGAAAATTACTATTAGTCTCAATGTATTTTCTTCATTTCCTTTAAGTAAAAGTTCATAATGAAGACGACAGGTAGTGACCACTGACAGAGCCTGCTTGAGATTCATTCTCTCTCCCTCTCGCTGCTCCTCCCTGACTCATGCTTTCTCTCCTCTCTCAAAATAAATAAACTTAAAAAAAAAATAAAAAAGGTCTCAGTAAACCAGCCTCTGATAGACCAAATCTTGCTATATATTCCAAAACACGGGAGATTTTTTCTTAAACCTGTCTTATTTTGTCTATAAAAGTCTGGTTCTGGGAGAGATCTTCTCTCCACCCAGTCATCCAGTCATCCAGTCACCCAGCCATCAGCAAACAAATTGTGATTGACAACCAACAATTAGGTTGAGAACTCAAGACAAGACTCACAAGCAAGAATTTGACTGTTTCCAGACCATATGGGTTTGTCCCAGTCTAAGTTCTTACACCCTTCCACTAAACTCCAAAGGTTTGTACTTATTTTTTTTTTTTCTAAATGACATACTTACACCAAAAATATTAGACTTACAGTGGCCATTGGGGAATTTTATATATGAACAAAATTATTCTTTTGAGAGGCACTTTAAAATGAAAGAAAACAAACATCCAATGATTGTTTGTTTGATTGGTTGGTTTTTATTGGAATAAGAAAGTTTCCAAAAGACTCACGGTTCAAAATTGCTTCCTTAAAATATTCCTTGGCCAAGGCAAACAAAAACATGCAGAAAACTTAAAACTCTCACTTAGATCCTCCAACCTCAACTTAAGCCTAATGGCTTTATTTTACTAGTCTTCTTCCCTCATTCTATGCATATTATTACCTGGCTGCTCCTACTCCTTTTTCTGCCCTGTTCCCTTTCTCTTGTGACCAGATAAAAACAAAGCTCAATGACATCTTAAAGAAAACACACACACACACACACACACACACACACACACACACTCCCTTCAAAATAGGAAAATACTCTTATGGCAAAACTTTCCAAAACAACAAGCCAAAGAGAAATTTAGACAATTAGAATAATTTCAGGAACATATAGTTTAGAGTTCTTACATCTGTATCAATTAAGTTCATATGTTATTAGAAACCACAGATGAAAAAAAAAAAGGAAAAAATAAAATTGAAAAGTAGAATAAAAAGGTCTTGAAGATAACTTAAAAGACTGCAAATTGCATATGAACTCAGAAGGGTTTAGAAAAAAATGTACATGTTTTGCAGTCTTTTAGCTGTTATCCTAAATTGTTTCCAATGAAAACAGACTGAACTTAACTTCAGGCTGGAAATAAAGAATTAGTTCACTAGGGACTTAAGGAATAGGATCTTTGAACTTCACACACACACAGAAATAGATTTGAAACAGATGTGAATCCAGCTCTTTCCCCACTTTTTGTGAATGACTGTAAACCAAAAATAGGGGATGTAGTAATACATAGCAAATTTGTCTTAAACATTTTATAAGCAGAAAGATCATTTTGCTAAACGGCTAAATATTAAAACATAAGGGGATGCAGAGATGGGGGGACGTGGAGGAATTTGAGTCTAAAAGTAGAATGGAGAGCCTTGTATATTATGCTCTAAAGCTGGGATTTCATCATGTACTATAGCCAAATTTTTGAAGAGGTTTAATTTGTAGTTACTGTAAATGTGGTAAGACATTATCAGATTTAAGAATTAGAAAATTTTCTCTTGTGATAGCATTAAGGATACATTGAAAGGGTACAAAACTAGACTCAGAGCAAGTAGATTCAATAAGACTTAGAAACATTTTCTCTAAATTCACGTCTATTTCGTATGTCAAAAGTGCTGTCTTTTCATAAAAGTCAACCCATTCAGTATGTAACCACTAGATATGTTTTACAGATGATCACTTGACCACATTAACACTCTTTTAAAATGTTTGGCAATTTGTTAGCTTTTTAATTAAAGCTTCTAACAAGTATCCATTTTCAAGTGTCCATTCTATTCAACAAAGACCACCCACTCAAACTATATACTTTTTATGTATGCATGTATGTATGTGTGTATATACATGTGCACATATATATATAAATGTGTATATATATTTAATATGTAACATACACACAATACTAGATTCCTGTGCATATAACCATGTAACCCCAGTTTTGTCTGCCTCCTCAATATCATACACTTCTTTCTACTATGCTTAACTACTCTTTGCAGTTTCACAATGGCCTTATCATGATTGCTCTTGCAAAACTGTGCCTTTGTTTATGGTATTTTCTCTATTGAAATTTACTTTCTCACATCTCCAACAGTCAAAATCCAATTCATCCTTTTAAGACTACCTTCAAAAGCCATTTTTCCCACTGCTTTCCTAACACTCCTAGTCATAATAAAATTGTTCTACTATTCTGTGGGTAGTTATATCTGGCTTTCCTGTTCACTGTGAGTTTTGAAGGGAATAAACAGCTTCTTGTGTATCTGTATAAACTCCAATGCTTAAAAAAAATACAAGGTAAATGAATGGAGTAAATGGATGAATGAATGAATGAATGAATGGATGAATAAAGTAAATGAATGAATGAATAGAGTAAGTGGGTGGATTGACTGATAGCTAATCATTTGTATAAAGTTTTCCTTCTTTCCTTCATTAGATGATAAGTAAGTGATTCTTTGAACAAATATTTTACTTCCTTTGTAATGACTTCCTCATAATACACAGTGCAATGCTCTCAACACAGTGGGTAATCAATACCTGCTGTTGACTGTTGAAGTAAAATAAATTTACAAAAATAAACTAGGCTTGTTTCTAGTAATGAAACTCCCGTTGGTGATTTTTGGCATGCTAAATGAAATCACCACGGGAAAGTTCATGAATGATATGCTGAATATTCCAAATGAATACCATACTTTCAGATACATCACCATTGATGGCATTGAAAATCAAGTAAGTCTCAAAAGGGAAAAAGTTCTGGATGTCATTAATGATTCAGCTATTTGTCCTTTTCCCTTTGGGGCTGAGTACACTGATGCTATTACACTGAATTACATGAAATTGTACGATTAGAAATGCCTTTCTTCAAATACACTATAAAAAGGAAACTTGGCTTATAGATTTGGCTTATTAGTAAGAATAATGTGATGCAGGAGAAAAGCATACAGGCCTCCTGAATCTTTAATATAGTTAAAGTCAGGAAATTGTTATTTTTGCCATATTTTTAATGGCTGTTTTATTTTAGCCTCCTATAAATGCTTTGGCCATGTTAAGTGATATTATTCTGAACTTGAGTTATGATATAACTTGAATATTATGTAATATACATATGCATTCATATTACTCTACATGTACACACGTGTATATACACATGTATGATACATGTGTTGATGTAATATTAGCACACACATGTAGGTTATTAGTAATTGTTACACACTGAGATTCACTTAAGGGAGCAAGCTATGATTTATAAAATATGTTTTAATGAATACATCACATTCAAAAAGCATTTAATATAAGAATATATTTATTTTTCATTCCATGATTATTCTTGAGAAAGGAATGAAAAATTTGAAACTCTGAGTACCCCTCAAGTTTACAAGGTGCTAAATATATGCAAAGCAATAAATTAACTATGCACTCAACACTTAGAAATGTATTAGGTTACCACTGAAGAGTCCAGTTTTCACTAGAAAAACATTAAGTATCTTAACTATATATATACAGTTAAGAAATATATATATACATAGTTAAGAAATATATATATAGTTAAGAAATATATATTAAGAAAAAAACATATATAGTTAAGAAATATATATATACATACACACATTTGGGTTTATTTTTTCCATTTAAAAATAAAAAGTAAATCTTTAGGGGCACCTGTGTGGCTCAGTGGGTTAAGCGTCCGACTCTTGATCTCAGCTCAGCTCAGGTCATGATCTTGTGGTTCGTGGGTTCAAGCCCCATGTCAGGCTTTGTGCTGACAGCTTACAGGAGCCTGCTTGGGATTCTGTCTCTCCTTTTCTCTGCCCCTCCCCTGCGCGCGCACACACACACACACACACACACACACACTCTCTCTCTCTCTCTCTCTCTCTCTCTCTCTCTCAAAATAAATAAACTTAAAAAATAATAAAAATACTAAAAATAAATATTTATGTCTTTAATGTATGGCTTTCCAATGCTCTATTTTTTTTCTATTTGAAACATTAATTCTGATATGAGAACTATTTTATGACAAATACCAATAGTTGAGTTAATCTAAATAAAGAATAGAACATCCCCCACCAAATTATAACACAAAAGATCATATATTTCAAATGATAAAAATATTTTATTTCTCAACTTTCTTCTTTACTTTCTTAAAAATAAAAACAAAAACCACAATTGCTTTAGTTTGTGTTTCTAATTATATTCTCTGAAATGCATATTATTATTCTCTGAAATGCATTCTCTGAAATACATAATGTTTTCATTTTCTACCTTTTTTCTACTAAAGTGTCAGTCAATACATCTTATCGGGGAAAGTTGACTATTCTGTTTGGCAGTAATTCTCCATACTCAAGAATTATGGAAGTAATCACATGCTGAAAGAATGTGTTTCTCCTAATGCTACTGCAATGGTCCCAGATTTCCAATTTACAAGTTTTAAATTAATGGCTGTTTGCTATACAACAAAAAGTAGTTATCAAAGAAACTAATTCATCTCATAATACACCATGAACTAGATTCACAGCATCACCCACTCTTTGGAAATAAAATAAGTAATAGAACAAGCAAGATTTTATTATTTCCTTTTTAAAATAGGAAACTAGAAATAGCATCAAAGACATATAGGGTTGTGACAAGATGAAAATATAAAATCTTTGATTTTCAGTCTTTACCAGTTTTATTTAAATGATTGATGATATGGATACACAGAGACCTGTATATATGGGAATTATATACATTGGGACTTGAAGAAAATTGTTATTAGTTTGTCTCTGTTCTTTCACTTTGTATTCTTTATCTTCAGGTGTTTTTTTTTAAGTGTTTCATGTAAGTTTTCACCCTGCAATAATAAATAAACTTTTAATACACTTCTGGAGTAAGTAGACCCAAAGGAATCAGGGTGACCACAGCCTGTCGTCAG
Organism: Panthera uncia; assembly: GCF_023721935.1. Lineage (NCBI taxonomy): Eukaryota > Metazoa > Chordata > Mammalia > Carnivora > Felidae > Panthera > Panthera uncia. The sequence goes on along the minus strand of NC_064808.1, from coordinate 77,436,952 downwards.
TAAAGGAGAACATGTCCATTTCGGTCATATTTCAAAAGGTGGCAAGAGAGTATCTGTGAAATCTGATACTTTGCACATTTACTTTTCTGTTTCACTTCTCCACCCACTTCAGGTAAATATGCAAATAGATTTAAGTCAATTGTGCAAAGCCACCTTCAATTTACTAATTCAGGTCATTACAGATGAGGAAGATGAGGCAAAGAGATTATAACTGTTCAAGTGGAAGCACTGAATTTTGAACCCAGGTGATTTGGCTCCAGCATTACTATTGTTAACCAATGTGTTTCACTACGTAGAGCAGTTATGCTACATGATATAACCATGTTTCTGAAATCTCTTCCAGAAAGGGAAGGGAGACCAATTAAGGCAGCATTGGAAACAGCAACAAAATTAAAATTTATCATGAGTTGGGGCGCCTGAGTGGCTTGGTCAGTTGAGCATCTGACTTCGGTTCAGGCCGTGATTTCACAGTTCATGAGTTCGAGCCCTGCATCGAACTGCGTTGCAGTTGACAGCTTAGAGCCTGGAGCCTGTTTCAGATTCTGTGTCTCCCCTCTCTCTTTGCCCCTTCCCCGCTCATGATCTCTCTCGGTCTCAAAAATAAACATTAAAATATTTTTGTAATTTATCATTAATTTACATAAAATTAGCAGTGTTTTCAAGGATGTTATTATGGGTTTTCAGCCCGACTTTGTACAATGAAAGCATACTAAGGAAGATGGAAGGATGAGGCACTTCTTGTGAGTTTCAGCTGACTAGAAACCATCTTTGCCTAAGATGTGGGCTCAGGATATAATTAATACCACAGTAGCAGTACTGATTTTATTAGAGTAAATTCCTCTTGAATTCCTTTTACTTTAATTTAGAATTTTGATACAGAATTTTATCACGTATCATCCATTAATAAGAAACTGGCTTTGCCAAACTGAAGCTGTAGGGCAATGTAGTCTCTTAAGAATTGGCAAACCGAAAGCTTCATGTGATATATTAGAACATAGGAGACAACAAAACACAAATAGTGTAAAGAATATAAGTAATCAATTTCTTTCGGTTTCGTTTCTGGTAACTTAGACCCTAACTGATTAATGTGAAAATATTTAAAGATTATGGATAAGATTTTTATTTTGTAGCCACTAATAAGAAATGCCTCCTGAAAATAGAGAAAAACTGAAAACATGAATCATTTTATTGTTGATTTTGTTTAATATTGTTGAATATGCTTCTCATTTTGTTTGGAATAACCGATATCATAACATTGTAACACCAGCACAATTCATTATATGGCCTTTGGATTGAGATACCCTGTTCTACTTTAGGTTGTATAGTAGTACTTGAACTTTTTTAGAGCAGATCTTAAAGTCACTCCATTGATTTACTGTTTTGGGTCACCTTCAACTTTATCTGTAAACTGACATCAGTAGTCTGATTTACTATTATTTTAAGACGTAGTTTATGCACTGACTGTGAAAACTTCTGGGCAAAATGCAAGGAAAAGGGAAAGTTATTCCAAATGCTTTAAATAGTGTGTCATGATATTATTTTAAGGTTTGCAATTGTATGACTGTGAAACAGCTTGTTTTTTTTTTTTTTTTCCAATTACCTTTTGGAAAAATGAAATATGCTGGGAATTTTTTCACGAAAAGGCATGTAAAATAACTAACTTTCAATACACATTTTATAAATATATTAGATGCATTTAACATAGCTGCACAAAACATGTACAAGTCCCATAAGTTATACTCTTGCACAAGTACAAATAAATTTTCACAAGTATTTAAACTTTAAAAATTGTATGAAAATATATCTAAAAGCTGCAATCTTTTGCATAGAAGCAGTAAAACATTGTTTAATTATGTATAAGCTATGAAAATAGTCTGTGCCGCACTTTGTATTGTTGTCAGTTAAGGCATTTTTTTTTTTTTTTAATTTTTTCACGTTTTTTTCATTTATTTTTTTAAGAGACAGAGAATGAGCTGGGAAGGGGACAGAGAGAGAGGGGGAGTCACAGATTCTGAAGCAGGCTTCAGGCTTGGAGCTGTCAGCACAGAGACGGACGCGGGGCTTGAACCCACGAACCATGAGATCATGACCTGAGCTGAAGTTGGCCGCCCAACTGACTGAACCACCTAGGCGCCCCAGTTAAGGCATTTTTAAACATTAGGGTAAAATCTCACAAAGTCAAAATCCCAACAGGTGATCCTATTAAAAACAAGTTATTTTAATTGCTTAGAGGCTGAATTTCTTGATTACCTTTTACTGGATTAATTGCGGGAAACTGATGTACCCACGATCAATTAAAAAAAAAAAAAATACATACCCAGGTCTTCGGAGCTTTTATGTGTTCCTTTTTCAAGTTGTTATTTAAAATGTAGTTAGTTAACATACATGTTAAAATTGGTTTCTGATGTATAATTTAGTGATTCATCACTTACACTGGAGCATTAAAAAAAAATTATTGAAGAGAGAGAGAGAGAGAGAGAGAGAGAGAGAGAGAGAGCGCGCATGTGTGAGAGCAGGGGAGGGGCAGAGAGGGAGGGACAGATTCCTAAGCAGGCTCCTCCAATGCTGTCAGCGCAGAGCCTTTGTGGGGCTTGATTCCATGATCTGAGCTGAAATCAAGAGTCAGATGATTAACTGACAGCCACCCAGGTGCCCCACAATGGAGCTTTTAAAAAACTGAAATTGCCTGTTTATCTTATACATAATGTTAGTTACAACTTACATTTCACCATTGCAATCTAAATATCCTTATTTTTAAAGACACACCATACACACAAAACTTTTTTTTTTTTGTTGTTAAAACTAAATGGTAAAAATCACCTTCACATATTAGCATTTCTCAATATTGATAATTTTATGACATATTTTTTCTTATGTAAGAACAAGTTAGAGTAGAAGATTAGAATAGAGCAGACTATGAAAATAGTAAGTTCTTAATACATATTAGCTTTTATTATTGATATCAATTGCTTTTTAGTTTCAAGTATACTGAAAAAAAATTCTAAGTTCATTCATACTCTTCTTGTTGTGTTAATAATTTAAAAATACATAAAGGTTACAATGTTTAAGTGATAATAATCTCTTTCAAAACAAAGACATAAGATAGAAAATGTTGAAATAGATGACTTTAATATAAAATATTTCCTATGAGTATATGAATAAACCTTAACACTGACTTTCAAAAATTCTCCTTTTTACTAGTCCAATTCAATTTTATTAAATCATTCCTGAAGTAAAATGAAGGATTTAGTCAGTTGTATATGAGGCCTGAAGTTAAAAATGCTAACTTCCATCTCTGTCTGACAAATAGACTATTTACATTACCTTATTGCATTATTAGAAAGGCATCTGACTTTTCTTATTTGTAATATGTAGTATTAATACTCTTCCAGTAAATATCAGACTTTGTGAAAGATGTTTTGTTAAATAAATTTTTTTAAAGTGAAAATGTTTTACCTTTCTAGCTCTCAGCTTAAATTCCTAGCTAAATTCCTGAGAAAATAATTATATGGTTAAACTTAGTAATCTGGTAAACAATTTACAATGTTCAGAGAAGAGTTTTTATTAAATATATAATAAAAAACCATAAATGTATTTTCCAAGAAAAAGTAACAGGCAAGTTTCATTTATAATGTATAATGATTTTCTAATTTTTCTAATTTTCTATATACACACATATATATACACACACACTGTTTTTTAAATGCACATACTGTTCCCTTGGCCTCAAATGCTCCTTCCTTTTTTCGCCTGAATACTGTTTACCTTTCTTGGATCTACATCACTTCCTCAGAAAGAGAAACATCTTTCTCATAATTTTCTCTTTTAGCAAAATTGTTCCTTATGGAATTTGTAATAATATGTGATTATATAATTATTTGAATATTTATTTGATAAACAATATAGCACACTTCCCCTCTTGAAACTCTGTAAGGATTCAAATTTTATTTTATGTAATTTTTAAGTAGTATTGCCTGTAATATAGTGGGCACTTGATAAAATACTTACTGAATGAATGAATAAATAAATGAACACAGATGCAGTTTGGGGCTGCCATTTAATGCATAGTTCTAACAACTGAGAAATTTAGTGTTTCCACTGATTTTCTTAGCATGCTACCATAGCTCCTAGAAACTGATTCCTTCTTATATAGTTAAAATTTAATTTAAATTTCTCAAGATCCATAGTTCTCTTGTTTTCAGGCCCCACACCATTTCAGCCAGACACTTTCCATTCTTCCATAGAAGTACCTCCTCGAACCCTGAATTAATTTGTCAACAGCCTTTCTTACCCTTGATTAGAGAATGGAGCATATATTTTAAGAAAGGAGTTGGGTAGAGGGGGAGTATGTTTTTTAAACATAGTTTGCAAAACTCATTTCCTAAGAATTAAAACATTAAAAGTGCCATAGGAATTAACTTCTAAATTTTATTATTTTATTATATTAAAATATTTAGAAATGATACTATCTAAAGATCAGGTGTGGTATACTTCACTAAAGAACAGTAAAAAGTATTAAGGAATGGATATTTGATGTAAATGAAAATAGACTACAGGGAGATTGCTATTTTAGAAAGTAGCTAAAATATAGTTAGTATTTAATTCCTTAATGCCTTGAACTTAAAAAAAAAAAAAGCTTAGTTTTTTTATGGTCATTGATTGAATCCTAATAATTCCCTAACATTAAGTATTATTAACATTCATGTTTTTCTACTCACACTCCTCTGACCCATAAAAAAATGAAGACAGTATCAGTTGAAAGACAAGAGAAGATATTAGAATTTAGGTTCAAACAACTAAAGATCTGAATTTCTAAGTTTGATTCAAAATGCCACCCATAGTAGCCTGTTCTCTCTCTCTCTCTCTCTCTTCATATAGAAGGAGAGATAGATATCATATCTATATATATCTATATCCATATCCATATCTATATCTATCTACATCATCTATATCTATGTATATATATATACATATATATATATATATATATATATATATATATATATATATAGTATGACTGTCTGAGCTCTCTTGATGCATTGATGATAAATGGGACAATGTAAGAGTCTTGTGTTAAGGTCTCTAACAATAGTCTACCAGGGGTGCCAGTGGATTATGAGACTCTTGATCTTGGGGTCGTGAGTTTGAGCCACCTGTTGAGTGTAGAGTTTACTTTTAAAAATTTTCTAAATTAAAAATAAAAAATAAAAATTAATCTACCAGTTACCCAGTAAGCAGCATGAAGTTAGTTTCTATTATGTACTATATTTTCTCTTAAAGCATTAGCTATGTCATTATTCACAAGAGAGAAAATGTAGTCTCATACTTAGTAGGTAAAGAATATAAAGTAACAATCAAATCCCTTATGCTATAATATGCATAAAATATAATTGCAAACATGAAAGCCAGGACCTGCTCTAATATTTGAAGCTCTGGGACAAGAATATTTATAGTGACCCATATATCAAGTGTAAATAATTAGAAGTTTTAAGACAAGCTAATGTGCCTCTTTCTCCAACTTTGCACATACTTCTTTTTAAGTTCTGCAAAGTCAGTTGTGAATTTGGAATTTTTAGACTCCTTAGAGTTTGGTACAAAAACATGAACCTTTGAGGACCCTGACTCAAGGTCCCTACTCAGCAGCCTGCCCATTTACTCTACGGTACCACAAGAGGCTTTGTATACAAGGCGGGCGTTCCAGACCATGATTCTAAGCTGCCTTCACCTCCCCTAAATCTTGGCTGCCCTTTAGATCTACAGATATCCACACCAGTCTGCCCAAAGAGATGGATCCAGATTAGAGGCCTATCAGGACCTGGGGATAGGCTTCATGTCACCTTATGAAAGAATTCTGAGGTTTCAGTTTTCTAGTGTGACCTATAGCAAGGGATGGTGGGTATAAGCTCAGAAGAAATAATTCTCCATGGTTATCAAAATCCTTTCCTTCAGGGATGGTGCCTGGCTGGAAAAAAATGTAAAGCAGGGTCCCCTGTAAAGGGTAGGCCCAAGATAGAATGATAATAATGAAAATGTAATGAAACTGTAATGGGGAAATTTCGAAATATCTCTCTATTATTAATCTTATAATAAGGAGAGTCATGGTGAACAAATTAGTTGCTTGGGTGCAAAAACAGCCTTGCCCCTTAATAGTCCATAAGTGAATTTTTTCAATATCTGTGTGCTTCAGACTCTTCATCTATGAGATGGTAACAGTACCTCATAAGTTTGTTGTGAAAATTAGGTGCTATGTAAAGCACATAAAATAGTACCTAGCATACAGCAAACACCAAATAAATATTAGCCATCATTAATTTGAAGTTCTAAACAATGCTCAATATATCCAGAATGCATACCATTTAAGGTATGAACCTTATTTCAATCCTAGAGTAATATTTCCTATATGTTACATAGTTGCAAATACTTTAGTTTAAAGTTAAAAACTAATTAATGCTTATTGACTCACATGTGCCCAACCCCATCTAAAAACATTTTAGGCATCATTATATTTAATTTTGAAAACTAACTTAAAATGGCACAATCTTTTCCGATCTAAGTGCAAATAAGCATATTTGGGAGCATGTTCTTAATCTGGTCTCATAAAATCTATTACCTGATTAATTTTTTTAAGTTTTTTTATCTACTTATTTTTAGAGAGAGAGGGAGGGAGGGAAGGAGCACACGAGTGGACCAGGGGCAGAAAGACAGGAAGAGAGAGAATCTGAAAACAGAGCTCAATGCAGAGCTCCAGCTTACAAACTGTGAGACCATGACCTGAGCTGAAATCAAGAGTTGGACGCTTAATCTACTGAGCCTCCCAGGTGCCCCATATTGTCTGATTAAATTAATATAGCTATATCTGTACATACAAATTTCTTTGGGAAATGAGAATTGCAATAAATTGCAAAAGTTTTCACTTTATCCTTATAAATGAGCAGCTCTGGAAGCCATCTTCAGAACTTCAGACAACTTTTTTAACGTATGCAGTACATTTTTATCACTCATCTCAGGATCATTGCTAGATACAAGTATCAATACCAAAGACACTGTTAGGATAATCATAGCTCCCAGTTTTAAAAGATGAATGAAAGACTATCTGCTAAGTGTTCAGTACTATGTATGATTAATATCAAAGAAGTGATGCTTAGTAACAGACACTGAATTTAATATAACTTCGAGAAAACTCAATGGGGAAATAATCCCCTGAAATCCTTACTTATAAGGAAATAAAATGAGTGCCATTAGTGAGCAGATCCCACTAATAAACACAATGATGAAACTAAGGTAGAGTCTCAAGCAACATGTGATAATAAACTATGCTGCTATCAGGCAAGTTATTATACCAAAAAAAGCCTTCAGCTAGTAGTGGGCACCTACGGAATTCATGCCTTGGCTGGGAGCTCTGTGTGCATATGTACATATGCAAAGGACTATTTGTACCGTTTCTCCAAAATTGTCATTCATCAAATTAGGCCTAATTTGTCATGGTCAAATTAGGGAATCTTAGTCCACAAAAATATTTAAATAATTACTGATTCAGAGCCATCAAAATTAAACTATATCTTATACATAAAATAGCACTGCGCACATTGCCCGTAACTGTCATTGAATTCTTTCTGTATGTGTTAAAAACATAAAGAGTGAGGGATGCAATTTACTGCTATTATGTTATTTATTATTAATGAAAGTTTAGATAATATAACATTTATGTATATCTAACACCACATTTCCTGGGCATAATCATATTGAAATTCATACTGAAATCATATTGAAATAATAATGAAAGAACATGGTAGGATTCATGTATTCTTCAATAAGCACTCGGTGAGTGTCTTATGTGCTTGGTGACGAGAATAAATACTTGAGTAAGATTACCTTCAATGAATTCAGAGGAAGATAGGCAAGGTATGCCAACAAATGAATCAGAAGGAGGAGGAAAGTATGAGAGTAGTATATACAGGGTAGTAGCTTGAACAAAAGTATGATGAGTAGGCTAACTTTTATTTTTAAGACTGGGCCAGCCTGCATTTGTTGTAGGACAAAAGAAGACTATAGAAATGGAGAGAATGAAGATACTAGAGAAATGGCAGAAATATGAAGTATGGAGTCCCTAAAGAAGAGAAAAAAATAGCTGAAGAAAAGCAGATGTGGGAACAAAAGGTTTTAAGAGGTAAATTTTTGCATGTAAATTTTGAAATTATAAGAAAAAAGTTCATAGATGGGAAAAGTTCCTTGATGGGAAATACCTACTCCATGAAATACATGAAGTATTGTTCTGAAAATTCAAGGCCAAGGAGGGCCCATGTCTTATTCAGTTTTGTGCTCTCACTGAATAAATGAGAAATTACAAAGAGAGTTTTAGAATTGAGAAGAGTAATTCAAGTTAAAGTTACAGTTCTTTCTCTTTTTTGATATAGTACAGTTTCTCCTAAATTGCTTATTATTATTATTATTATTATTATTATTATGTTATCTGGAAGTGCATTAGTTACATTTTGCAGTTTCATTTTTTAATTTACAATAAGTTCTCAAATTGTGACTAAAGAAATGTTAATACTTCAGATTGTGATAGCTCTTTCTTTTTTTACCATAAAAGGGAGTGAATGCACACACAATATCTCTATACACAGATCAGCAAAACCATTTAAATAATGGATATTGTGAGACTTTGATCTATATTCAGAGTAAACTTGATATACTGCTAATAATTAAAATGTGTTCCATATAAATGTCAACTTGCCTTGCACATAGTACACACCAAATAAACCTAGAAGAATCGTCCACATTTTTTAACTTTTATTTTTACATGATCTCTTAAATTCTTTTTCTTTGAATTTTTATAGCTTCTGGTTTTTAAAAACCTTAACTATGTAGAAAAAAACACAGTTAATTGGTAAACATAAGACCTAAAATAATGATCCCAAATATTATCAAATATCAGGATTACATTAATTAATCAGGCTAGTATAGTATTTATTTCATATCTAATCGGATGTATATAATTATTTTCATGATAACCTTTGTTACAGGAGTTTTTTCCAAGTATAATAATTTGTTATGCCTTTAGTTTTTGAGTTTTTATAGTACTTGGAATTCAAAAAAATCATAATATATAGTTTTGGCTCTAATTATTAAATTATATTTTCTTATTTTCTTTCAAAATGTACATATATTTGCATTATACTGAATCATCTTTTGTCTTTTTCTCTAGCAATTTTTCCTAGCTTGCACCTTGGTATTAGTAGCCCAGCTTCTAAATTCCTATCCTTCTGCTACTGAGCAAATACCTACTGCTAACTGTTCTTAGCAGATTGATTTTATGTCTTTAAAAATGTGGAGGGGCGCCTGGGTGGCGCAGTCGGTTAAGCGTCCGACTTCAGCCAGGTCACGATCTCGCGGTCCGTGAGTTCGAGCCCCGCGTCAGGCTCTGGGCTGATGGCTCGGAGCCTGGAGCCTGTTTCCGATTCTGTGTCTCCCTCTCTCTCTGCCCCTCCCCCGTTCATGCTCTGTCTCTCTCTGTCCCAAAAAAAATAAATAAAAAACGTTGAAAAAAAAATTAAAAAAAAAATGTGGAAAAGTTGAGGATAAATCCCCCCCATCCCAGTGCCATCCTGAAAAAACGCATCGTCTCCCTAAAAAATGTTTTGTCTCAAATTGCTGAACAAATTTTAAGTGGTATATAAAATTTACTTGAGTTTTTTTCTTGATTCTCTGAGATACTACATGTTTTTTAAAATATAAAAGTCTCTGAAATCTTTTCATAGAAGTTTAGGAATGCCAAGAAGCAGTCCTTTTAAATATTTTGTAGAGTACTGCTGATTGCTGCAAGCCATCTATTTGTCACCAGGAGGACCACAGAAGCTAATTTAACAATCAGTTTCTTTTCTGTTTTTGGATTCAGTGCTCAGCAGCTAGTGTGAACATTAATCCATCATTTCTCTTATTAAGCAACTGCCCACTATTTTGTAAAATCTCAGAGATGAGAAGACAATTTTAATTGTGCACACTGGAATTTTTGTGATTCTAGTTAGTATTTGTGTGTTTAACAGCTGCAAATTCTCTTTTTCCCTAATTTCAAAAAGACTTCTTGGTCTTCCATTTGCTTTTACTTTTAGTGTTTTCTATTGAGGCAGAAACAATATGATGAACAGCAGCATGGCTTTTCTGAGTTTATCAAGTGATGGAAAAAATAAGAATGTGAATCTTTCAGGGCAGTTCAATAGCATTTCCTGTCAATGACAGAGACCTTTTGATTAGAAGAAGAATAGTATCTTAAGATAAAGAAGAAATAAGCACAAGGAATAAAGGAGATAATAGCATACCTCCAGACTTAAATGTACTAAATGACCTGAAAAAGCTTGTAAATGCCTTTAAGCTTTTTGGTATTGAACTCCTCTTCAGGATTTTCCTTCTTTTTCTTTCATTTCCCTAAAACATATTTACAACTCTTTTTATTGCTAATGTTTCAATGACTTTATGGTATTGAGTTTATGAACTCAACTTTTAATCTAGTTATCAAAATATATGCCAGAATGGGAAGAAACATTATATTTTAACTATTATTTTTAACAGCATGATAATTATACTTTATTATTTTGAAGTTTTTATTTAAATCCCAATTAGTTAATACACAGTGTTATTACTATACAATATGGTGATTCAAGACTTCCATACAACACCCACCAATGCTCTTCACTACAAGTGTACTCCTTAATCTCCATCACCTTTTTACCCATTCTCCAACCCACCTCCCCTCCGGTAAACATCAGTTTGTTCTCTGTAGTTGAGTCTGTTTCTTGGTTTGCCTCCTTCTCTTTTTTTCTCCTTTGTTCATTTGTTTTGTTTCTTAAATTCCACATTATGCTTTATTTTAAACTAGATTCCAAAAGAGTTATCTAAGAAAAATTCTTTTAAATATATTGAAAAGATACAGGAAATGTCTTTTCAGCTTTAAATTATTTATTCTTATAATAACTTTGGTATCTAATTATTTTAGCTAGTTGTTAATTTATTGAATTGAAATAAAATTTTATATGATAGCTAGAACTAATAATTAAGTTTATAATTTACTTTAGTTACAGATAGGACATTTCACTTAGTGGTACTTGTGATTTGATTCAATGGTGAAATTCAAACATAATGTATGGTACATCATCTTCCATTAAAAAAAATGTTCTTTTTCACTATATATCATCTTACAATGACTTGTAAAAAATATATGTATCTTTTTTTATTTCTTTGTGCTAAGCAGTTTTCATTTTGTGGAATAGCTGAACATTACAAATGATGTATAAAATGAAAAAGATTTGCTCATATTTCAGAAGTGTTAAAGTAAGTATTGGTTTCGTGTGCATGCCTTTATCTCAAGCATTGTTACATGTTCTGAAAGGAGCAAGGCAAATGTAAGCAAGCAAAACTCAGTGAGTCAATTGATAATTTAGATAAAAATAAAAAACAAATTAAGAACCTTCATCACAAATTTTTCAAGCACATACAAGTTTGGTTTCTTCATCACAATTAGGAAAAGAGAACTTAAACAAATAATTTTATTGATGTTGTTAGGTCAGGGACCAAACTTAAACTTACGTGGAAGTATAGTAAGAACACTTGCTAGGGGACCTGGGTGGCTCAGTTGGTTAAGCATCTGACTTCAGCTCAGGTTATGATCTCACGGTTTGTGAGTTTGAGCCCCACATTGAGTTCTGTGCTGACAGCTCAGAGCCTGGAGACTGCTTCAGATTCTGTGTCTCCTTCTCTCTCTCTCTGCCCCTCTATTGCCTGTGCTCGCTCACTCTCTGTCTCAAACATAAATAAATAAAACTTAAAAAAAAACAAACAAAACCAAAAACCCAAACACTTGCTGAGAGCTCATTCTGTGTCATGATGTATCCTAACGCTACTTCTATGTGGTATTTCTCAATTCTGGTATCTCTAAAGCATTATTTTATCTAGAGCATTATACATTAGGAAAAAGGGCTAATTTAATTAAATAAAATTTCACTTGTTTATGTTGGGCCACCAGGGTGGCTCAGTCGATTGAAGATCCAGCTCTTGATCAAGTCCAGATATCACAGTTTATGGGCCTGCTTGTTCTTTCTCCTCCCTTCCTCTCTTTTCCCCTCCTCCGCTCGTTCTCTCTCCCTCCCCCTTTCTCTCTCTCCTCTCACTCCCCCAATAAATAAACATTTTTAAAAATCTACTTGTTTATGTTATGCAAAGTAGTTTATAAAAGAAATGGCATGACCAGGTCTGAATCTTTGAAAGATTATTCCATCATAATGGCTGACATGTTGGAGAACAGAAGGAAAGAAACAAAGCTGGAGATGTTATTCTACTGAAAGATGCCCTGAACCAGTGTTGTAAGATTTAGAAGGCTGGTTTGAATGTGAGAGGATTCATTTATCCAGAATCTTTTCTTTGCTTGAAGCCTTTTCTGCTCTACCCACGTAGAACTGTCTGTCTTCTCTTTTTCATACCCCAACTGGATCTTTTGCATTGGAGGGGAAACAAAATGATGTTACTTATACAAATATTTCTTGCTTTTCACAATGTGCTTTCCTAGAAAATTGAGCAATGCCTCAAAACATTTGTAATTGACTTCCTGCTGCCATTTGTGTCTTGGTTTCAGTTAGTATGTAAAGGAAATAAGAAAAAAAAATCAACTTAATAGAGTTAAATTGGGGATTGGTAGTAATGTAAGACTAAGAAATATTTTAAAAACATGTGAAAATATTCAAAATATGGATAGACAGATATTCTAAAACACTGTTGGTGGAAGTGTTAACTGGAATCATCCCTGTGGAGATTAATTTGGCAGTAAAACTAAAATTTTAAATGCACATTCTCAATTACCTGGGAATTTTGCTTCTAGATCTACTTACACTTATGTAAAAATGCATATAAGAATTTTTATTTCACATTTGTCTTTGCATATAAAAATAAATTGATAAATGATTTTAGGAGAAGGATTATGTATATAAATTATACTCTTATCTTTATCATGACATAGTCTACAGTGTTCAAAAATTATGTACCTTTTGAATTGTTATGTAGGCACCCAAAATTATTTTATGAATAAAAAAGATACAACATTTTTTGGAAGGGTGCATGTAAAAATTCCTGTTGATGATGGCTTCTAGTTCTGCACTTCTACCCCTGAAGCACAGAACTAGAAGAAATTTTAGGGCAGAGATTCAGCTTTCATTATATTCTTTTTATAATGCTCATTGTCAACTCAATAATGTTAGGATAAAAAACAGATGATGACAACAGTATTCACTTGATCAAGATTCTGACTTTGAGAGCTGTTTATCGTATGGTCACCAGGCTGACAATACCCCAACAGAACAGATCAGTTGTAACGTCACAAAAAGTATGTTAGGATTATATTTGAAGTCATTCTTAGCATTCCACTTTTTATCAATGATGAGCTGGAAAAAAATTATAATTATCTTTTGTTATTGGAAAATAATTCCTCTACAAAACTATGCCTCTTTAAATTAACCCTTAAAACAGTGTATTATTTTTGCCAAGGAGAAAAAAGCTAGGTAAGAAGATATATTTATTTGTCATTTGAGTTTTCTTCTTGCTCATTCAAGAAAACTTGAATTACCCTAATGTGTTTGAAATATAAGGCTACAAGAAACTAACAATAATTTCTTCATATAAAAAAGAAATTGAACTGAGACCATTTACACAAACATTAACTACGGACAAACACTTAACCTAACAGAGATTACCTTTAGAAAGGTAGTTAATATGAAGTTAGATCAAGATAGTTGTCTTAACTTTTAAACATGTATTGAAGTTCTCATATGTAGGAGACATCTGATCATGCAGAATATCTAAAGAGAAGTAATATGCATGAGAATGAGAACACAAAGTCATTTCTTTCTTCTAAATTAATGTTTATCAAGGCAACTATATATTTTTGAATAAATGGCATTTCAAGATTCAATCTGACAAAATCAACCACGCATTTATATCTAAAGCCTATTATCTTATAAAACAAACACACGCAGAAAAGATAAAAAGACATCTTTGCTTCAGGTGAAATAGCACCTCAGGCCATTTTTTTAAAGTATCTCATGATATGAATACTTATTTAATCATTTCCTCATAAAATGCTGTGAAATTCCTTTCTATCAGCTCCCTCTCCTGTCTGCTTTGTGGCTTTCTCCACCTTCCTATTTTTCCTCAATAAGCAGTATAGTCTTAATATTCTTTTTTTGAAAGAGACTTTATTGTGTGTGAGATTTGATTCTTCCAATCTTTGCATTGTATTGAATTTTCTGCAATAGTAAAATAATCAGCAAACATTTAAGGAAGATGTTGATTGGCTGTACAAATACAAAGCATAGAGAGGCACATAATTCACCATATTAAACACAAACTGTGTTTACTTAATAATTTTATTGTCATAGTAGCCAAGCCAGAATCTAATTATATACCTAAATATCATTTGTAGAAAAAAATCTGTAAAATGTTTGCAAACTAAAATGAAATCATTTGTTTGCATTAAAATCTATTGACGATTTGCTATTTAAAAGATTTCAGTTTCTATTTGTTTTTAACATAATATTTGCAGCATGAGCTACTTTCATAAAATTATTTTTTAAGTAACAAAACATGTACTAAAATTGAAAGAAGAAAATACTCAGAGGAACATAGTATTTGCAAATGAATATATCCTATACCATTTTGCAATTACATGGGATTCAAAGACAATATCTGAACATCTCCTCTCCATCTCCAAAATAGAATCAATGCTCTAAATAATTCTATAAAAGAACATTAAATACTTCCTTTAACAGACAAAGCAAAAACACAATATAATAAAAAGACCCCAGCCAGTAATCTCTTTCAATACATGCAAGTAAAATTAAGACCATAAAAGGAAAATAAAACATCTCCATATCAATAAAATAAGTGATTTTCCTCATATTTGGAAAACTGGACCGATTGTGCCGATGTGTATTTATACAAAATTTATATTACTTTTCTGTCTTCAAATATTTTTTGAACCTAAGCATTAAAAAAACAAATTTGTAAGCAATTGCACCTAAAGATATGAAGGAAATAATCTTGACTCCTGAAACCATTCTTGTTTCCTTCTTATAAAAACAAAACAAACAAAAAACCTGTAAAACAGTAGTTAATATCATTCTTTTACAAGTAAAGAAACAGAAGCTTAGAAAAGTTTCTGTATTTCTCGGGGAACCACATAGGGAAGCTGTTGGATCAGGAGGAAATCTGGGTAGTAGGAAGTCCATGCTTTTTCCATGGCCTCTCCAGGCGCTATGAATGCAATGTCTTGTCTCATTATATCTGTTTGGTGGAATCTATCCTAGACTAAGCTGTCAACACCAACAGTTTTGTTTCTTTCAACTTTTGTGTATATCAAAATCTCATAACTCACATAGGGGCCATTAAATTACAGTGTATCAAAACCCCCCAAAATATCCTTTAGGTTTATTGATTTTAACTCTCTTAAGAGGATAATAAACTGAGGAAGTGATTTGCCCAAGTCACAGCTACGTGCAAAACTGGGGCTGACCCTCATCTTAAATGCCATCTAATCTTGAAATGAACTATTAGCCTCTTGTTTTTGATAAAATCCCAATACTTTACATGTCTCTCAGAATCCTTTACATCGCATTCGATGTATTTTAACTTCTCTCTTTGCATTAGAGTTTTTTCTTTACATTAGTTAATTTTCCTACTTCCTTTTACATATTCATCTTCTTTCTGCCTGTCTTTCCACCAACTGAAAAGAGTCTTTACCAATCCATAATTGAAATTTCCGCCAAATCTTAGTTCTTCTTAGTACAAAATCTTATTTTGTCTGGGAATTCAGTTTAATCCATCCGCACAATGACTATTTCTGTTCCTCCAATGTCTTCAGAATGTGTGACTAATATCTCAATAATTATGTTTACTAGTACATTTTCTTAAGTTTCTTATCAAGTTGTGTCCGAACTGACAATTTTCCACCTCTCACTTGCTGAGATCAAACCTCTCACTTGCTTTGGATTGCCAAAAATAAGTGGCTTTGTGTATACTAATTTTATAAGAAATGTCTTTCTAAATAAGTTAATTTAATAAAAGAGAAGATATATAGAATAATCTTTAAATACCCATGGTCCATACATCTCAATATTGTTTTCTACAATTAGGATAGACAGACAACTTAAAGCTTATATCTTACATAAATACATATTGGAGTGAAAACAAGTTTTCTTCCCAGACTTTTTTGATGTTTCTACCACTGTCGTTTTTGTTATTGAGAAGTAGATTGTTTATTTTTATATTAATATTATCACAACTGCATGATGGTTGTTATCCTAATTTTGCATATAAAGAAAGGTTAAGTAAGTCTTCTAAAATTAAACAGCTAACAAGTTGTGGAACCAAGGCTGAACTCTAAAATTCAAACACCAAGTCCCTTAATCCATACTGCCCTCCCTATGTTATATATATTATTATAATGATCAAAATAATGTTTACTACTGTTCTGACACCTCTATTACTATTAGTATTGCTATCTGGAAGGGACTGTGTAAGTAAAGCTGTATTAGCTTTGCAGTTAACCTAACCCCTTAAAATATGGTTTACCATCACCATTAATATTCTATACTTAATCATAGAAAGAAATAAAGCTTATTTATTATCACATGTAAGAAATGTATCTTTTCACAGCATCTAAGCATGCCACATTTATTTTACCTAAGATGCAATTCTATCATCAGAGCCTGGATGGTTCTAAGATACTAAAGTTAGCACTATAATGAGATGTAGAAAAACACAGCATTCATTTAAAGTGGTTAGGTGAGTCTTGGAATCAAAGTTACTTCAAAATAACTTAGGCAGTAGGAAGTAAATGCAGCAATTAGAGAGCTAGCATAAAATACTCCAAGCTGGAAAGACTCAGTAGGAGAAAACTAACAGTAGTCTCCAAAAGGAGAACACTTTGAATATTTGCATCTTAGCTGTATACAGTGCTATCACTGTACATTTTACATTGAACCACATTTACCCTATATGTTTATTTCCTCCACCAGCTCATAAACTATTTATTCCCCTTTATATTCTTACTTAACTACAACTGCACACACTAGACCATTTGAGTGAGTGAAACGATGTAGAAATCGCTTTAAACTTGAAAGAATTGTCTCTTTATTAATGTTACACATTAAAGCATATACTAACAAGACCACCTTAAAAAATGAGAAACAAATATAGTCATAACTTTTTAAACACAGTTAATGTGGTAGATTTTCATAAAATCAGTTATGGATCATTTAACTTAAATCTTAACCATTCTTTCTTACTAAGGTTACTGTTTTTGGAAAATACTGAAGAATTCAAAATAAGTTGTAGGTAAGTAAATATCCAAAGAAAGTAAAAATTCAAAGAATATTAAGGACCACTTATTCATTGGACTTAGAGAATATATTTTATATTTTCTACTAATTATTTGCAAAATCTGGCAATATGCATAGGGTAAAAAAATTCAGTTTAGATATTATTTTAGCCATTGTCTTTCACTTCATCTTTACTATATTTGTCACCTTTAAATATTCAGTATTTAAAGTAAATGAGAGTCTTAAAATATGAAGTCAGCCCATATGGACATACAAAAATTCTCTTGTCATACGTGACAATGAAAGGTTTGAGAGACAATGTTGTACCATAAACCTAGCAATGTATAATCACTTGAGTTGCACTATGCTCATATTATAGTTTACCCTCGGTTCTACCATAGAATTTTTTAGCTCATGGTCTATACATCTCAATATTGCCTTCCACAATTAGGGCAGCATTGTGCCTCATGCAAAAACAGAATATTTTGGTAGACAGATAACTTAAAGCTTATAACCTACAATACATATTGCAGTGAAAACTAATTTTCTTCCCAGGCTTAAGTGTTTAAATAATTACATCACATTATTAAAATTAAGCATAGATGAAATTTGGTTCAGACACAGTGATAAACTAAATACTATTACAGACTCAAATGTGTTCTGTATTAACTTCCTTTAGTATTACAGCAGTAAAGCTAGAGTTTTTATACAAGTTGATATTTTAATTCTAAAACTCAGAGGAATGGTACCTATTTCTAGAGACTCATTTTCTGCTTTGCATTTTATTAAATTCTCCAAAATCATTACTATCCTATGGAAGCTCATGATTTAAATTTTATCCAAACTTGTCAATACACAGGAACATTTTCTTAGCTACATTTCTCATTGACTTTCTATCTCATTTTAGTGTGTCATTAAACACATATTACTGAAAGAACCACAAACAAATAAACAAAAAACTAAAAAACTGCCAATTCAGGAAAAAAAAGTTTTAACCAAAAAAATATACAGTCCTTTATAAATATATGGTGGAAAAAAGTCACTTGTGTTTCTTTTCTTACTTGCATTTCCAGGTTTCTTAATTGATACTGTCAAAAGCCTCCTATTTAACTGTTGAGTACACACTAAGTTCATTTGAAAAACTTTATATCCAGCAATTACATTGGCTAGACATTCAGTTCTTGGTTAAGAGAATGTGGGTATAGCTGTTTCCTCTTAGTTAACATATTTCAATTTTAAATTTTCTAATCTTAAAAGACAATGTTTTACAAGTATACTATGTAGTAATCTTGACTTAAAAGATATAAAACTAATTAATATTTTCATAGCAAAATAAAAAGTATAAACTATAAAAAGCTCTGACCAAGAAATAAAAAAAAAATAGGGTTCTAATTCTATTTTTTCCATTAAATGTAATGTTGAACAGAGCACTTCACCTGTTTATATCTGTTTGTTACTCTTTGTGGTAATACGTATGCACTCTGTAAGGCTCCTTCTAATACTAAATGATATTATTTTGTCACTGTTCCCTAAATGTCCTGATAATCTACTTATCATTAGTGACCTATGATATCTGTGGTTATTTTTAATGAGATGGTTATTTTAACATTAGAAACTCATTCACTAGCTCATATATTGCCATTAGAATAATGGCATTGAAAGAGGAAGAGTACTGAATTATGAAATTTAAGGTTTCAATTCTATTACAAATGATATGACTTTTGAAGTTCCTATTATAAAATATACCCAAAATTAGAAAAATTAATGATCACTAGCAAATTGTTTTATTAATTTTTGAATATAAGACATGAGATTAGTCTGTATCTTTTGGAGAAGAATATGAAGAGGAAAGTTTCAAACCAACACAATAAAGCAAAACATAAAATCTAACTAAGATTCGATATGAGACCTTTTCTAATGATTTCAGAAATATTTGAGGGCAATTAAATTTGTTTAGAAGCACAGGAAACAATTTCACATTAATGATCATGAAATACCAATTGAATAAAAATTTATTTCTAGAAAACAAGAAGTCTTTTTTAACTTCCTACTGTCACTCATCTGTATCCTCCAGTTACTATTCAACTTAATTCCAATAATTTCATCGAATTCTGTCATTTCCGAGACTATAAAATACAATATCTCAGCAAATATGACATAATTGAAAAGTGAATTCTTATATAAAATTGAAATGGGAGAACCCAGGAGGATTAAAATAATATTTACATTTGGTTTATATAATGTTTGGTTTAGCTTCAGAAAAGTTCTTTAACACTTTTAAATAAGAAATTAAATATTTGAGAAAATAAAGATGAAAATTTATATGCATACAAGTAAATTTTTCACCCAATAAATATACCATTTCTCTACCAGTTGTTTCATAAATATAAACTTGTGGAGCCAGTGAAATCTTCCTTAAAATATATTTAAAAATATGTTTATGGATCCAGACACATTATAACTATAATTATCCTGTTATAATATATTTTTCTTACAATATTATGTCTATCAATAGGAAGAGAATTTTAATTCACCTTTCATCACCTAAGTGACCAGCAAAATTTCCCTTCCTAAGATCCATATGCTACAGTTACTACTGGATGACAATGGAAGATGAAATCATCTTGAGCATTTAACAGCTATAATGATAAGATAGAATGATAAGGAGCAGATTCCTATCCCAGGCCGATAAAATCTTTATGTATATAATTACACTTATCCTATTGATGGTCGCAAAAGAATTTTTGATAACTCATAAATAAAATACATTGATTTTCCTCCTTGCCCAGATATACAATTGCTTAAATTCTGGATAATGTTCACATTAGCTACTTTAACGCTTAAGCATGGACATATTTTAGAATAAAGACACAAACTATAAAGGAATGTTTGCAGGAAGGCTCATACAACTATGTTAATACTTTATTTTCTATCAAGAGCTCAACTTTTTTTCACGTTTATAAGTATAGGGAATACTTGGATTCTTGACAGATATGAGGAAAATGGGCAAGTCCTGCTGGATCATGTAAGAGAAATCCACTTGCTAAAAATGCATAAAAGTGGTATCCACAAGGAAGCAAGTTATTTAGGTCATTATGGATTTTTAGGGAACCACTGAGAAGACAAAAAAAAATCCATTTTACAACTGTATTGTCAAATGCATCCATTTTTGGAATTGTTTAAAAATGACAATGGTCACAAGGGATTCCAGCTTAAAGAACACACGGGAAATGAACACCCATGCTCTCTAAAGTTTCTTGAGAATGACAGTTCTCACACTATTTTATAATAGCTTAAGAAATGTTGGATGTATTGATTTTTTTGATGTCCATGAAAAGACAGAACTTTGATTTCCTTCCCAGGATTACTTTATGGGCTATTTCTAGGGTTCTATTTCCTTATAAAACTGAGAAGAAGAGCTTCCATACTTTGGCTGGCTTTAAGTCTTATGAACTGATGTTTCAGAAGACTAGAAAGTCAAAAATACAATATCTAACAATGTGGAATATGATGTGAAAGACTTGTGTTTTAATTTAAGGGGTTGATGTGGATAAAAATGCTCTCTTTGGAATATACATATGTTTATAATAGATAAAACATGAATGAAGTTAATACATGGTCTGATATCAAGTTCATGGGGTATAATTTAATACTGACAAATAACTTTGATGAAATAATTTAACTGCAAAACCTTATCTTCCTAGAAGGTAAATATATACAATAAAGCAGTTTAAAAATTCCTCTCATATTCAGTGTATCAATGAAACACTACCAAATTTGTTTTATTCATTCTTAATGAAAATAATTAACTAAAAGAATGTCCAAGAGTTTAAGAAAAATATTAACTGATACTATGCTGCTTATCAGAAATCTTCTAACATTATACATTTGGATATCAAAAAATCATAAAAGGAGAAATTAATTGGGCATAGGTAGGGATATTGGACATAGCTCTTAAATAGTTTTTATTCCTAAATATTATATTAAGGGATTTTATATTACTCATTACTTTTTAAAATGCACCATTCTCTAATGTGGAATTATTGATCACAAATGCTCAGAAAATAGACCTCGGCAAACATTCTACTGCTTTGAGCTTCCGACCAGCCTCTTTCCTGCTATAAAGTGCTAAGAAGTTCATGTGACATATTAGCACAGCCTTATAACACCAATCTAAGAAAATATCTTGTCAGAAATACACACCTCTTATTTTATGTTTGTATCTTCAGCAATAAAAAAAGGAGTAAATAAATCTGAGATCTTGAAGTCAGAGTTTTAAGTTGCCAAATTATATAAACATATGGACACATTCAAATTAAGATAAAATTTCCAATCTCTTAACAAAATTTTAAGAAAACATATATTTTAAAAAGCAGACAGTTCAAAGACAATGTAGCTAAGCAAAATATGTATGATAGGATGGATTAAGCAAAAAACATTTTAAACCTTGGCCCCATAAAATCCTAAATTGGATGGGGAATCACTAAATGCTGCTATAAAACTTGTGTTAGTAATGGAACTTAAATGTAGTCAAATCATCTTTACACTATTAAAGCCATCTAGGCAAATTTTTAATTTCATAAAATATGCCTTTTGTTTTCTCTAGGAGTTAAGACAAACTCCAAAATAACTTGGGCAGCATAGCAACCCCTTCCTTTCTTCATCTGGAGAGCCCTCTACCCTTTACTGACACCCTCTGGTCCTTATTACCAAATCAGTTTTGAGATTAAACCACACTCTAATCTCTAATCTAAAGGTGCTAAAGGTCTTCTAAACTGTTAAATAAAAAATATATTTATAGAACTATATTTTAGCCAAACCTGTTCCATTTTAACAAACAGTTCTTCTCAGTTGGACCCATACAATTGAAGTAAACGTGCACAAACAACTAATTTTTAATAGCCTATGTGTGTGTTCACTGTTTGATTTTAGTTAATCTTCCTAACCTACTAAAGATTTATTTACCACTTAATAGTTGAAGGGTTGCTCTGATAGGGAAACTAAGGTATTTCAGCGGTCCATTAAAAAATTCCACAATTGTACTTTCCCAGATCTATTTCTAAACATACTGTGGTGTACATTTGCCTCACAATTTACAAAGTCTGGCATTTAGTTAATCTATCAGGACAAATATTCTTTTTTCTAACTTTGAGAATTCTGTCTATTCAACTGTGTATGCAATCAAAGAAGAAATTAAAATGTTTTTCTCTTCATTCCTTAGTTTTCAGAAGTTTTAAGCTTTAGAAAAATGTAAAGGGTGCACCAACCCCTGCACAAAAACCTTGACACTTTATATTGTAATAAACATTCACTAATTTTCTATTTCAAATATGCTTTAATATCATCTCACCACAGTCCACTTGTTATTTTTCAAATTCTATTTCATTATTTATGGCACATTTCCTTTTTTTGACTTGTAACTTTGCATTTTGTGTTTTTTTTCTCTCACTAAACTTAGTTGGTCTTTGTATGTAATATCTTTAATTTGTAAGCATTTGCTTTATGTCACATATTCTTACACAGTCATATTGTTTTGGAGTTTCTTTAGAGTTGCGTCAGAGGAAACATATACCTATCAAGTTTGAGATTCAATATACTGGTCCACATACAACTCATGTGAGTATGCAGTAGGAAAATATACAAAGAAACATTTGTGAGTTGCTTAAAATTGGCTACAGGCCCTTTGAAAAAAATAATGACCTCATCATTAGTAATTCTTTTATGTTTAGGATCACAGTATCAATCATGACGAACTCTTTCTAGCTTGCTATGATAGTCCTAAGTATTTCTGTAGCTCTGTTACAGTTCAATAGTAATCAATTATACCTTCACTAATTTTTTAAAATCGACCCACTATTTATTTGTCTGTGTTTTTTAATGCTAGTACCCTAATGAATATCTATTTCTTTCATCCTTATTTCCCCAGGTAAAATTGAGAATCAAGGTGGAGGTATGGTGTCTCTAAATTATTTTATCTTTTCAATTAGAAAAAAATACAGATGGATTGAATATAGGTAAGGCATTTCACATATGACAGTTTAAAAGTTTTCTGCTTCCAAATCTGCATTTAAATTACGTGACTGTATTGTATTGTTCACGCTAAAGAGGTAATAAAATTTTTAAATAAAACAATTCTAAAATATTTATTGGATCCTTGTTTTCCCAAAAAAAAAGTTAATTAAAATTTTTTGAGATTGTCAGAGTAATTCTCAGCCTATTCTACACCATGTTCATATTTATGCAAATTACTATTCTCTTCCACTTCTCAATAAAAAGCTTAATAAGGATGTCTGAACATATTTTTATTTTCTTAAAAAAATCTGTCTCATTCCCCTACATGACATTTAGAAAACACCGCAGCATAACTCAAGACACTGTTTTTCCTTGGTCTCTCTAACTTTATAGAACTCCACTTAGAGAGCATCCCTCCTGAATTTTAACAAGTTATTGCACTGCCAGGTGCCCAGTCATTGGGCTGTCTTCCCACAAATACAGGGCTCAGTCGTGAGACATACATTCAGTATCTGAGAACCACATCCTATTTTCTGAGCATTTACCCTCTTTTGCAGAAAATTCTTCCCCTCACCTGGCATTCATTACCTTACCGTTTACTTGCAGGAATTGTTTACTCTTATTTTGGATGACATTATGAGATACACAAATAGGTTATATTCACTCCATGCTTCAACTTTTCTGACATAAAATTTCAGCAAAGAAAAAAACAGCATGTTTGGGGGAAAAAAAACACAACTCTTTACGTTACAGTTTTTAAATTCTGGCAATATGGCAAGAAAAGATGGCTTTGCAGAAGGGAGTGTGTCAAAAATCGTTAAGTGCCTGGGAGATGAAGTGCATAATCACAGAAAGCAGTCCCTGGCAAAGGAATGCCTGCCACTTACCAATGAGATGCCGGACTCCCCTGTCCTTCCTCTGTGACTCTCAATTCCTGTCTGCCATCCTCCTGCCCGTCAACACAGTTCAGATAGAGCAGTTCCTTGAGTCCACTCAGCCTGTGGCAGGAGAGAATTGCGGAGTTTTTAATCATTCAGAGGAAATCCTCCAGCTTGCCCTGCTTCTCCCTGAAGAGGGGACCCAGGTAACTCATCCTTTCCGCCCCGAGCTTTAATGGCACTTTGGCTGCCGCCTCCTCGCAGTTCCGCGCCCCCACTCCGGAGTTGGTTATATCGGGAAGTAGGTGCGGCGCCTCCTCAGGCTGGTACGTTTGGGGCTCGCGTGTTTTCCTCCAATGCGTCCGCGCGCCCCGCGCCCCGCGCCTCTGACTGGCTGTGTCCTTCCCGGAGCGGTCCCTCGCCCCTCCCCGCTCGCCCGCGCTGTCGCTGTCGCCCGCGCCCTGCGCCTCACTGCCTCTCGCTGAGAAGGTTCATTTAGCATGTCCCCGGGCTGAAAGGTCTGTTTGCTTCCAAAGGGTTTTATATGTTTCTCTACTCGTCTCACGAGTCAACCGCTATTTCCCTTCGCGCCGAAGTGCGGAGGGCTTCCCCTCCCCCCAACCTGCTTTTCTGCGCCGCAACCTTTCCGAATTCAACATTCATAGATTACAGAGCGATCGTGTTGGCTGGTGACTGCTCAGGAGATCTCAGACGAGCATTCCCTCCTCTGCTCGCTGGCCGCTATCTGTCTGCTTTCGGATTCCCACTCGGTCGCTCGTACCCCAGACAGCAGCGGCACCGACCGAGGCCCGCTGCTACTGGACTTTGCACTTTGGAGAATGTCCCTAGGTCCAGACCGGGAAGCGCTTCTCTTTGTTCGCACACTTACGAGTTTTATCTCAGGACGGTTAGGCTCTGTGACTGTTTTTATTTCTCCTTGGTTGTCCCCCCCCCCCCCCCCGCGTCAGTCCTGAGTAACCTAGGGAAATAGTCGGCTTAGTCTCAGACAGCGGCCCTTTTTTTTTTTTCCTGAAATTTTATATCACAATGGATGTAATTGGAAAAATAACACAGGTAGTAAATCCACAGTGTGGCAGCTTTAGTGCTATTGTTCTGGTAGCCCTCCCCTTTACTTTTCCTCTCTCGATCTCAGAGTCATTCTCGAATTCTCTTGATTCCTTTGATGCTAAGAGTTTGTTACAGAAATTATATTGCACGTCCTTGGCAATGTATTTCCATAGATAAAGCGATTAGCACCTGTGTTTAATGGAAAAGAAATCCCACGCACTGTTTTCTGTTTCTGTTCATCTGTCTCTGTGAGACTGTGTGAGAGCCTCAGGTTACACCCGCTGTCGGTTGGTGTCCGGTTTGCATGTGTGTTTGAGTCCAGCCTGACCCTGCACTGGGGCTGATTCTTCTGCTCACTTAATCCCTCAATGGGGTCTGACTGGCTCTAATTGGTAAGGAGAGTACAGTGCCACGCAGCCTGTAGCTGGAAGCCTTCCTACCACCAACTCTCTGTTGTTTCTCTTACAGCTTTTCTGGTAATTAAAATTAGTCTTTTTACTGTTTCTTGGCTTCTTCTCATTCATCCACACATGTTGTGAGAACATACAGCCTCTGCTTTTAATGGCCACCCTCAGGATCTGGGCTGATTTCTTGTTCCATAGCAAAGACAAATTTGTGTGTTCACATCTAATGCTTCTCTACCCTTCCATACTTTTTATTTTCTTTTTCCCTGCTTTCCAGTAATTAGGTTATTTTCTTTGTGTTAACTGAGGGATTGTTGCCGAGATTTGACTTCTCTCGGCTTTTTCTCTGCTTCACTAGCTTCACTCCTGTGTCAGGCTCTTGGTTCACAGAGAGAATCACCCGGACTTTTATAACCTCTTTAAATATATCACAACATAGATTCAAAGTCTAAAAGCTTAAAACATTATTTTTTTTTATTGTGCAGTGAGGTTTTTCCCTTTAAATGTTTGTTATAATTGAGCATATTCAGCCTTAATAGGAGATAGAAAAGACAAGCTTGCTTACAGTTTTCTTTACTTCCTTGAACACCTTTATATTGCAATTGATTTGATAATTTTGGCATTTGTGTCATCACCTCATATATTTCATATATTTTCTTTCAACTTTCATTTCAGAAAAAAATTAAGTTGGCTTATTAATTTTTTTTAAATTAATCAAAAATGTAGGTCAGTCAAATCAAGACATAGGGTAACGTGATAGATAGTTGGAGAGACAGGTAGCCAGGAATGAGGTTTAGACAGAAAAACTCATTTATATTTTGTTAAAAATGGCCTTAAGTTTACCATTAAGATAGTAGCCAATTTAAAGAAGGAAATGCTATTGGTCACATGATTCGTGGTACCCTCCCACAGTTAACATGAACAAGGAGATGTATGTTTCAAATGACATAGGTGTGTTAATTATTTGAAATAAAATAATACAAAGGCTTATGATGTTTTGACATTTTACAAAAAAGATGATTATAATTAGGCATGAAGATATTTGTGTAACAAATATTGATAATGTAAAGCACTTTTCCTTTTGAGGTTATCTGATCATTTAGAGGGTGG
This sequence comes from Panthera uncia, assembly GCF_023721935.1. Lineage (NCBI taxonomy): Eukaryota > Metazoa > Chordata > Mammalia > Carnivora > Felidae > Panthera > Panthera uncia. The sequence continues at coordinate 77,410,120 of NC_064808.1, read as the reverse complement.
GAAAAGAGATGTTGAATCTGGTTAATTAGGAATAGTAAGATCTATTTCTGTCAGTTCAAATTTAGAATGTTAATTTCAAGTCATATCAAGTCATAACGTAGGAGTGACTAGGTTACAGGGATATATTGCAGCAAGACTCGGAATGAGTGACTATATTTTCATTTATTTTATAATTTAAAATATTTCATTATATAATATGCAACTGTAAATTCAATACTAGTATTATATATTCCATATTAATACCTATATATGTACTATAGACAAAATAAGCCTTGACTTCTACATCTTTCTGAAAAATTTAGAATTTTGCTATTGTGGAATCTATTTTTGTTGTAGTGCATATTTTTAAATTGGTCTATAGGTCATGTGCCTCTGTTATTACATCCACAAGGTTCAGGTATAAGCAGGTGAACATTTGAAATTAGGAAAACAGCAGTGCGTAAGGTAAGAAGCAGGAAAAATTTTCTTTCAGGAGGTCTGCCAAGAAGAAACAAGCTAACTCATGTTTTCCAAGCACCCATCAAATCTTTTCACATGCATCATAACTAGTCATTTCTTTTATTGTTATGTGAAGATGGGAATTTAAAATATTGCTCTTATATTATCTTTAAAAGTCATAGGCATTCATGCCCCATTATAAAATCGCAATGCTATTTACTTTAAAAAGGTCATTATTAAAAAGATCGCTTGTTTCTATTTCAGACTGTTAGTGACATTTTAAAAATAGCCAGCTCATTGTCTACCCTGATAAAATATCATTTGAACATTAAATGAATTAAAAATATTGTTTGTAAGTGGGTTAAGTGGTTTAGTGAGTCATTTTCTCCATGCTATGCTTATAGTACCTTGACCAAGCTGTCGTGTTGCTTATCTGATCTTGTTGTCTAACCATCTTTGTGTAAATGTCTTAATCTCTTTATTTCCTAGTCCCCAGTGGGCAAGTGAGCAGATGTAGCACATCTGTAGTAGTTGAGTTGCCTCTAAGGTTTTGTCTTATTTGTGTTACAGATATTTTTCTTTAAATCACAGCCTCCTTTCCTCTCCTTTCATCTGACTCATAGAAGGTTCTAGGTTCTAGTCACGGGACCAATGCTACATTATTTGTCAACAAATTGTGCCATAACATGAAGGGAAACAGAGGGCAATACTCAATTCAAGTCAGGTATAATCCTTTCTTGAATCACCTGCTTTGCTTATTGGAGCCACTTTCAGCATTTGCATTTTTCTGTTTTGATGTTTTAATCTTCTATGTTATATATTGAAAATAATAGTGAATGTGAAAATACTGAGAAATTAATCAAAACCTTGCATTGTCAACGTACACCTGTATTCCCTATAAATATAACTAAAACATGAAGATCCAAAAGTAAACTTTTACTTGAACTGGACAACAGATGATGATTTTAATTTTATTTTGGGTTTCTTAGAACATCAGTTTTAGTACTTACATCACAGCTGTTTTGTGAAAGCAGAAATAAACATATCTTAATCAGACTTGGAAAATATACTGACTTAATTAATTTAACAGCTGTTCCGGTAACCAACACTAAAGAACATAGCCCACTTTGTGGATGTCTTGATAACATCTGTAGCTAAACGCATTAAGAGGTCTGAGAGATGAGCTCTAATTTGACGATTTTGGTGCTCAGAGTGCCGACTTTTGCTTATGGAAGCTATGGACATTACCGACCTCTGAGTGGCCCTTAAGCTCATCCTGTGACATCTTGGTCTAACAAAAATGTTTTTACTTAGGAAAGAACAAAAGACACTGTCAGTTTAACTAAGATTTTACAAAACAGGAGTAAAAGTTGAAATCTTACTAATTTAACGGTAAGGTTTACTTACTGATTGTATTCAGTAGCTTGTTAGATAAACACGTGCATTTTTTTCCTAAATATATCTTTAGTGTAAGGATGTACATTAAGTTTTAATATACTTGCTATTATAGATGTCTACTTTCCATTTTGTATAGCGTTCTCTCACCAAGATGTTCTCATATATAATTATTTTCTGTAAAGAAACAAAACCTAGTTCATTTGTTCATGACCAGGTATGTCTCCAAATATTATCTGTTTATGCAAATCTTTTCAATCTGGAATAAAAATCTCTAATACCTTCTTATGTTCTAATTTGTTGTATCTTATTTTAAAGGAGTTTCATATGTGTGTTGTACTTTGATCATTTTCCATCTCTTCCTGAATTTACAAGTGCATTAATTTGACCTTTCTTTGACTTTTTGCCCTAAATCTGAATAATATTTCTCCAAAATAAATTTTGTTATCAAATACTATACCCATATTTCTATTCCAGCTCTTCATGGTCTCATTTATAGTTGGACTCAGTCTTTTTTCTAAATCGTGTTTATAACCCAACTTAAGAATTTTATGTAGGTCTTTATATAGAGAGCCAGACTGTATGCTTCCTGTGGACCAGGAACTAAATTTTCTACACTGTGCTGAAATTTTGGTTTAAACTTTTTATTGGCTGAGTAGTGTACATGTAGGAAACCTTATTTGCTCATCTGAGATTCATTCAGAGTGCATTCTGAAGCAGCACCACTTACTTTTCTGTTCACCAGTAAGCCTGTAGTTTGCAAATGTGACCACTAGATGGCATTGGTGTTCTAATTAGGAATGTCATTTAGGTTGTGTCCTAGGGATTTTGATTTTTTAGGAATGAGAGGAACCCCCCAAATTAGCTACTGACTCTATAAGAAGAGTTATATATACAACTTAATGTAAACATCTACTAAACACATCAGAAAATTGTAAAATGTCAAATGTTTAAAAGGTGATCTTGCACCTTGAGGCAAAATAAGAGCTATTGAAATTTGTTGAGGGTTAAATATACGCGAGGCATTGAAATAGGTATGTTTTATGGGGCGCCTGGGTGGCTCAGTCAGTTAAGCGTCCGACTTCAGCTCAGGTCATGATCTCACAGTCTGTGAGCTGGAGCCCTGCGTCAGGCTCTGTCTTGACAGCTCAGAACCTGGAGCCTGCTTTGGATTCTGTGTCTCCCTCTCTCTCTGCCCCTCCCTCTCTCTGCCCCTCCCTCTCTTTCTGCCCGTCCCTCTCTCTCTGTCTCAAAAATAAATAAAAAACATCAAAAAAAAATTTTTTTTTAAATAGGTATGCTTTAGATGAATTGTTCCCTTTTGTCCTAATGGTCTAGCTGAAACTCATTTTCAAGTACTCTGTCTCCATTGACTGTTCTTAACCAGTTCACTAAACCAATCCTGGTTTTGATTAGAGTAAATCACTTAAATCACCACAAAATAACGTGTTGGTACCAGATGCACAGAACACACCTCATGTATAGAGAATCCAATATATGGAAAATAATTTTAGCACAAGTATATAACAAGATAAAATGCCATATTAAACCTATTCATTGGAAGTTTATGGCATTTTGTGTATATTCTCTGGGACATGTGATTCATTCAAGTAATATTGATTAGGAAATTACTAGTCTAAGTACTGTACAAGGTGAATAAATTTAAATATGAGATTTCACAAAACTTTTTTTCATATACTTCAAAAAGTAAAGAGTTATATAGTCTCTTATTCTAATATTTTGCCTGAATAATACCAGATTCAAAATGCTAATTGACATATAACAAACCCACAATTTTGGGAAAAAACACATAGTTTTAACAATAAATGCTGTTTTGTTCAGAAGAGATTACATTTTGAATTTCCAATTGTTTGCCATCAATCCTATTTATGTCTGGTTTGCTTTCTTTATAAATTAAAAAACATTTTTCTGTCACCATGTCAAGGTCAGTCTGGTGCCCAGAAATTGGGTTATGTTCTTTGTATCTGACCCACCACCAACTATTGCTCTTCTGATAACTGGTAGCAGTGAAGGGATCAGGACTCTGCTGAAAATTGTTTTGATAACAGAGGAGGCCCCTTCTGGAATAACTACATTAACTTTGCTGCTGACAATGTTAAAAACTTACTTTGTGTCAGGGTGCCTAAGTGGCTCAGTTGGTTGAGCATCTGACTTCGGCTTAGGTCATGATCTCGTGGTCTGTGAGTTCGAGCTCCGTGTCAGGCTCTGTGTTGACAGCTCAGAGCCTGGAGCCTGCTTCGGATTCTGTGTCTCCCTCTCTCTCTCTGCCCCTCCCCCGCTCATGCTCTCTCTCTCTCTCTCTCTCTCTGTCAAAAATAAACATTTAAAAAAAAAAATTTTAAAAACTTTGTGTCTGTGAAATTTTGAGATATGATTTATAAGCTGTGCAGTTACATATATAACAATATTTTATCGTTAAATAGCACCTTTCTTATAAGGATCTCAAGTTCATTGAATATGAAAACAAAAACTAAACAATGTAGTATAGCTACATGTCACTGCTTTCATATACCTTTCATTATTTCCTATGTCACATCATCTGTGTGCATACATATACTTTATATGAAAGGAAAGAATCATACACTGTGAACCTGTTTTCAGTGCAATTGGTGAAGAGATATTCCTAATGAGGTGAAAATAATTACTTTGGTTGGCAAACTATAATATAATGCAACTTTATTATAAAATATTAATTATTAATTATTAGCTTGCAAAAGGCTGACAGTTTTGTAGTGGAAAAAAAAAGGAATCTATGCTGGACAGTTCCAAAGAAAGCTAAAAGTTTGAACAAGATGGCATCATGTTGGCTGAGGCTTGTGCAAAATGATCCTTGCTGATTAGGTATCAAATACTGATAAGAAGCCAGCAGTAGAGCAAATCATATCAAAACCCACTGGAAAACAATATGAGACCAAAAAATTAACAATGTTTGCTGAAAAATTACAGCAGTGGTGTTTTGTACTTGTGTGAGCCTTAGGATAATGCTACCAATGGTGTCTGCCCCCGAAGGGTAGGAAGTATGGCCATGTTACAGTGGCATCAGCACAATTAATGTGTAAGGAGCTATTAGTATTAGTGAAAACTGCATGTTTGACTCAAAGTTTGAAAACTTTAAAAGAAAAATCATTAAATTAGAGCTTTTACAATATTATATGAATAATGGGAAAAATCTTGCTTTCTGACCACAGAATTATTCTCTTAATAAGGGAAAAAAGAACCCGATTTCCAAATTCATGGAGGAGTCATTGAAACACTATAGTGGATTCCCTTCTAGACCACCATCTCTCCTTCCCAGATGGGGTTTACCTGCTGGTTATCCCTTGCACGTGTTCTCCTGGGAAAACAGAGAATGCACATGATGAGCCCCCAAGTTCAGCAAGCCACAGTGACTTCAGCTTCTCCACACCATACAGGACTGCTTCATTCTCCTTCCCCACTTTGTTTTCCTTATCTGTATCCCCATATGACCTGAGTTAGAGTTCTAACTCCTCTGATTCTCTTATACTTATTGATATAAACACAAATCTTATTCTGTTTTGTTCTCATTGTGTTAGTTACTTCAAAATGAAAATATGCTCCTTATGACAGGATGGGAAATGCATATTTTTTCTTTTTGAAGTCTAAATTGTTGACTTTGATATATTCTGACATTGAATAAAACAGATTTGTGCTTCATTTTCTTACTAAATCTTTACTGAAGATGGTGTATACAAGTGTTTTTTTTTTTAATTCTTTAAAATGCTTTATTTATTTTTTAGAGAGAGAGAGAGAGCAGGGAAGGGGCAGAGAGAAAGGGAGACAGAATTCCAAGCAGACTCCTTGCTACCAACACAGAGCCTCAGGTGGGGCTCAAACTCAGGAACTGTGAGATCATGACCTGAGCCAAATCCAAAAGTTGAATGCTTAACCGACTGAGCTACCCAGGCACCCCTCACCCAAGTTTTGTTTTTTTTTAATGAAAGCATAGAAAATATTTTGAAAACCATCAACATGGCATAAAAACTTAAGAGACATTCTTTCTGATATCTCAATTGGGCTTGTCTTTTTAGTGGGTTACTCTCTTGCTTACTGAGGGTGGAGATGACTCTTGTAGAAATAGCCAAGTATTTTAAGCCTATGTTTCCATACATAATTAAATTTGAAGTTGCATTCTTTTGCTTCTGTCATAAACCAGTGTTCTGATTATTTCCTGCAAAAAAAGACATTTCCAAATAAGGATCTTCAGTTCATATAAAGAAGTTCCAACAAACTCAAAACTGTTTATTGTTAAGCTCTCAGAGCACTTTGAACTTTAACAACAATCAAATTTCACCTGTAAAGCATTCTTAATATATAATATACTTATTAGTTAACAGATTAAAATAGAAGAGAGGGGAGTTCTAAGCGTTGCTTGAATTATACTTTGCATAAGTAAATATTTATTCCTTCTATATGTTACCTGGGGATTTGTTTTTCTTTTGTTAAGTATTACTTAATGGGCTATATTTAAACAAAGAATTCTGAAGTGTATTTGTATTTACAGGATTCCTTATTTGAAGTTCTTTGTGCCACTGCTGCTTGGTAGGTATATTTAAAATTAAGTTTCTCTTCACATGGTAGATTGATATGATAATTAATACAAATTATAATTGATTCAAACATTCTTTTAACAAATGTTTTTACTACTGATTATGTAACACTACTTTCAAGGAGCTTATGGTACAGACGTGGAAATGCAATGTCCAAAGTGCTTTAACAGAGATATTTTCAGGAGTCTGTAGGAAGGCAGGAGAGAACAGCACTGAAGGGAGCCCTTTACCAAGAACATGAATCTTAAATGGTTCAGAAGAGTGAGGGGGAGAATCGGCCAGAGGTGATTACATCTATATCTATATCTATATCCACATCCACATATTGTGAGGAAGAAAATAATTCTCTACCTTTCCAGGTTTAAAAAAACAGGTAATAAAAAGACAAATTAAGAGGAGAAACACAAATACAAATGTAATAACCTGTATTCCTTCTGTATGCATTGGAAACACTCAGGAAAACTGAGTAACTCCTCAAAATGGTTGAAGTCATCACCTGAAATTCCATTTTCTGCTAAAGGCAAAAGAAGTTGTTGCATGTGGGGAGTTACTTATAGGAGGAAAAACATAGTCAACCCAGAGTAAGATTGTGATGCAGATTTAAGTCCATGCTTTCACCACTGATAACAGTTTCCAGGGAATAGGATATCCTCCTCTTTCTGGTGCAGTGAGATAGATACTTACAAATAGAGATTTCCCTTGTAAACATAAATGTTTTGCAAAAGAGTAACTTCTGCTCAGTTTCCAGAAGGTTTCCTGTGTCTACAATTTCTTTCTTTCTTTCATTTTTAATGTTTGTTTATTTTTTAGAGAAAGAGAGAGAGAAAGAGAAAGGGGGAGGGGGCGGGCAGAGAGCTGGAGACACAGAATGAGAAGCAGGCTCCAGGCTCCTCACTGTTAGCACAGACCCCAAAGCAGGACTGGAATTCACAAACTGCAAGATCATGACCTGAGCCGAAGTCAGACACTTAACAGAGTCATTAGGCATCCTTTCTTTTTTTAATGTTTTTTTTTTTTTTTGCACAATTTCTTAAAAATAGCCAGTTTGAGATCATCTTTCAACCAAAGAGACATATTTTGGGGTCCAAAATTCTGGTTACTTTCAACATCTATATCTACCTACACCTATACCCATAGTCATATCTTTCTATGTCTGTATTTATATAGATATCTATATTGACATTTATATCAAATATCTATACCTATCTATCCCTGTGATAGGAGCACAGTGTGCTGTTTCATGTTTTCCAGAAAGTTAAAATTAATGAATATGGGTAGATACTGCAGCCCTTGGAACGTGCAGAGCAGGAGATGTTAAGTAGCAGATCTTTGAGGTAAATACTTACATATAATCTTAAGGAACAGAGATCACTGAAAATATTTGAACAGGAGAAGATAATTCTGTAGATGAATAGTCTTGAATCAAAGAAATAAGTTAGGGAACTATTATAGTATTTTATCCACGGATCATAAAAGCAGAAACTAGGAATGTGGCAGGGTAGTGGATCCCAGAGACTTCTAGGATGAGGAAACAGGAAGATGTGTGGACTAACTGGGCATGTTGGGTGGTGACAGACAAAAACCACTGTGCATTAACTCTTTTCTTCTAGGACCACACAACTAGGTATACTATGTGAACAAAATAGACAGGAAATAGATTTTGTCTTCTTGGGTCTTAGATTTCATTGGGAGATCTAATCAAATAAGCAAGACATTACACTGAACCCATTGCTAAGTGGAAAAAAAGGGAAACTCTAGCTGTCAAAAGTAGTGAATTTAGCTGACAAGTATTATCTAAGGGATAGATTTAAGAGATAGATAATGAGTTCAGTTTATAGTGAAATAGATTCATTTGTGCAATATTTAAGAAACTTGTGCTGAATAATATGGAGAGCCTATGTTTAGAGGTCATACATTTTGTGTTTAAAGTATTCAGGTATATTTGGTAGCTGATGCATGGAATAAAAATATTGATCTTGAGAATGATAGCATGAGAAGAGGGCAGGGCCAACAATGGAAGCTCAGGGAACACTACATTTTAAAGTCATAGAGAAATAAAAACTGATAGTGGATACGGAGAAGGTAATATCTTGTATGAGAAAGAAAACCATGGAGGTTTGTCAAGGAAGCTAAAGCTGGAGATAATTTCAAGAAGTAGAGCACGCACAAATGCATCAAGTTCAAAGAAGTGAAAGAAGATAGGAATTAAACATTCATTTTTGATTTGGCTTTTAAAAGTTGGGGAGAATACACAGGCGTGTTACAGCAATGAAAAGTGCCTCAAAGGCAATGGATAATGTGAAAAGGTCATCAAAACTTTGATGTATTTGTTTTAACAAAATAGAAGGATAGAGAAAGATGTTTAAATGTTTCATGTATAACTTTTCTTGTTTGGCTGAATTTAACTTAAGGTCTATAGTACTAATTTGTTTTTGCTTTAACTGAGGGTTTTGTTCATCATTACTATTTTTGTGTTTTTTTCCTGGAGAGGTATTTCTTGAACATATCATATTCTTATCCGTTGTTGTTGGTATTATTGTTGTTAAAAGAAAATCAGATCTTAGGAATTCAATTTATGGTACATATTCCATATAAAATTAGATATAAATATTTTGTACATACCCATATACATGTGTACATAACATTTTACTCTTACATTTTAAGAATTACTTGTTCTTAAACAAAAAGCACACTGTAGCATACAGCCATACGGCAACATGAGTATCATTTTATAGCAACACTAAACTTATCAATTCCAAATTGAGAGAATGTAGGCAGCTTGTATGCTTAAGGAATCAATTAAAAGCATAAAAAAACTTACTCATTTAATTGGTCCCAATTAGAGTGATTCTCCTTGATGAAATCTGGGGAAGATTAGTAGTACCTAACATCTTTACTTCTTTATTAATAACACAAGTAAATGTAACTGAAATACTCTGTGACATTCTTCATTATGAAATAATGTCTGGTATATGTTCATTGCCATTAATGAGTTATAAATAATACAATCTTGAAACATAAGTTACTCTTACCAGATACAAATATGATGTCTTATATAAACTATTTACTTAGAAATGATCTGTTAAATTCTGAAATAGTAAAATACCAACACAAAAGAAAATATATTTCAGGTTGATTTTAAGACTTGCAAAACAAATTAAAATATATTTTAGCAATTTTCAGGGGGAAAAAGGCAAACAAAAAGAGTCTTTTTGGGATACATTCCTTTATTCAAAGAATGAGCAATGCTTTTCTGAAAACTTAGGCATTTTCTATACTAACCAATGGACTGGCATGTTCTTAGCTATTATAATTTGAGTGCAAAATTGTTTTTGCAGCTTCTTCTGAGCTTGCCATAAATTAATTTGGCATATACATCTTTTTAATTTTCTTTCACTTTCTGAAGATAAATGTTTAAATACAGTCTTCCAAAATTTTTATTTATTATATAAAAGATGAGCAGAATACATATTTTTATTTTGGTTTATGCTTGTAGACATGACTTTTAATTAACTCAGCAACAGCTGATAATAAGATTATTAGCATGTACAAAGTGTGCAGTTAATAGAAGCAGAACTAGAGGCAATTAGTGGAATTAGGTGTTTTTTCTACCGAGAAAGAGTATCCTAAGTACTAATTGTTTATGCCAGTCCAATCACTGCAAATATCCCTAATAGCATCATTAAATCAATGTAACACTACATTATAAGCACTAAGTAGACTTAGTGATTTGGTATCAGATTGGCACAGTGATGAGCTTATTAATATTTTCTATGAGTTACGTATAGACTGTTGAAACTTGATTTTGCAACACTTCACTTTGTAAATTTTCAAAAGACAAAAAAAATGCTTACTCTGCCATAGGTACAGTGTCTCTATGTCATATTCTTATAACCATTCAGTGGCATTTAAGGTTTTTAATTAATTAATTATTTTAATGCATTAATTATTTTTTTAATAATAAAACTCTTGAAACAGTCATGAAATAAAAGTGCTGCACCCTATGCAGCCACTGTGGAAAACAGTATGGAGATTCCTCAAAAAGTTAAAAAGATAACTACCTGATGATCTAGTAATCATAGTACTGAGTATTTACCTAAAATATACAGAAACGCTAATTCAAAGGGATACATACATCCCAGTATTTATTGTAGCATTAGTTACAACAGCCAAATTATGGAAGCAGCTCAAGTGTCCATCGATAGATGAATGGATAAAGAAGAGGTGGTGTATAAGTACAATGGAATATTATTCAGCCATAAAAGAATGAAATCTTGTAATTTACAAGGATGTGGATGGAGCTAGAGAGTATAATGCCAAGTGAAATAAGTCAGTCAGAGAAAGACAAATACCACATGACTTCATTTATATGTGGAATTTAAGAAATTAAATAAGCTAGGAATGGGGAAAAGAAAGAGAGAAAGAGAGAGAGAAGCTAAGAAACAGACTCTTAACTATAGAGGACAAAATGATGGTTACCAGAAGGGAGGTGGGTGAGGGGTTGAGTGAAATAAGTGATGAGGATTAAAGAGTACATTTATCATGATGAGCACGGAGTAATGTGTAGAATTGTTGAATTAACTATCCCGGAATTAAAACAAAAGAGCTTCATAAAAATACCGTGCTCTAATGACTCTAAAAATTAAATATAAGAAATTTAGTAATGATTATTATATTTTAAATAAAGGTCTTTTTATTTTGCTTGCCATACTTCATAATATTCAGTGGGTTGAGTATGAACGTAGTTTTCAGGGTAGAGGCAGTGAATTTCTGATCTTTCTTGTGGTTTATTTATTTCTATGGAAGATACATTGTTGCCTGTTTGACATGTCACCTGAGGTATAATGAGCCAACATATTTCACTTCTGTTTGCCATGTGTTCTTTATTCCTTTTCTCTTCCTTTTATCTATCCTTTCTTCTTCCTTCATCATCTCCTATTTTTAGTTATTTAGCAGAGATATATATGAAACTCAAAAGAAAAGCAGTAGCCTCTCTATTCTGAAAACTTATATTCTCAAAGTTTTAGGGGCACCTGGGTGGCTCTGTTAAGCATCCGACTTCAGCTCAAGTCATGGTCTGGTGGTCCGTGAGTTCAAGCCCCACATCAGGCTCTGCACCAACATCTCAGAGCCTGGAACCTGCTTTGGATTCTCCCTCTCGCTCTGCTCCTCCCTAACTCATGCTCTGTCTCTCTCTCAAAAATAAACATTAAAATTTTTTTTAAGTTTTTAGGACTGAGATGCTCAAACTTTATGGTCTTAGGACCACTTTGCACTCTTAAAACAAACATATTAAGGTCCCAAAGAGCTTTGGTTGTTGGGAAATATATCTATTAAAATTCACCACATAAGGAACTAAAACTAAGACAGAACTAAAACATTCATTTAAAACTAGCAATAATGAATCATTATATGTTAGCAAAAATAAGATATTTTATGTAACAATGGCTACATTTTTTAAACAAAAATAGGGAAAAGGTTAGCATCATTTTTTGTTTGTCATACTTTTAAAATATCTGCCCTAATAGAAGACAAATGGACTTTCATATCTACTGCATTTAATCTTTTGCAAGTGGAATGTAACTGCTGGAAAACTCCACTGTATATTCATGGCACAATGAAAGTAAAAACAGCATTGTCATAAAAATAGTTTGATTTCATGTATTTCCTGAAAGGGTCCCTGGAACCCCAGAACCCTTGGACCACCTTTTAGTTTTAAGTAATATCAGTTTTCTGACTCAGAATAATTTAACTAATTGCGTTGATAAGATTAAAGCATACATTACTATATCCATTTATTTACAAATCTAGATTTGATTCTTCACTTATATCCACCAAAATAGCTAATATAAATTCATTCTATAGAAAGCATTTAGCTACCTAGGTTGTAAGAATATAAGCTCTTAGGGTAACCTTTTGAGCTAACATTTTCTTAAAAGTCTTTTTCCATGACTTTTAAAGCATATGCTTCAGCAGTGTAACACAGAATTCTATATAATCAGTAGGGAAAGTATCATTAAATTCTTCTAAAATTATACACACACATAAGAACACACAGTCTTAATAAGTTATGGGAATATAACCCAATAGCACATTTACTTTTTAGAAATTTTTATTCTAAGGGTAAAATGAATTTAGTGAACTCAAATAAATTTGAGCTACCCTCAGCCAAGTCTGAGCACAGTTATAATTAAATAATCACTAGACTTGCTTAGAAAATTGAAAGGCAGTTTAAGAATTTAAGCCTCAGTAAAGCATTAAAGGAACAAATCTCCTCAGAAACAGACATTTTTAATACTGGCTTTTACTAGCTCTCTCTCCAATCTTGTTTCCACAAGTCTTCTCTCAACATCTCACAAGCCCAGCAGACACTCCTAATAGCTCTTACTTTACAAAATATTCCAGTCTCAGGACACATATGTTCCTGTTTGATGTTGGTTTCGTTACTCCTTCTTTACCATGATTCTCCTAGTTTATCTTCTTACAGCAACTCTGCCTTCGTCATGTAGCTCACTGTAAACTTCCTAGTTCTACTTATACCTCCATTGTCATAATTAGGAGCAGCAAATGCACAGAGACTGAGCAGGCAGAGACAATATCTGTAGTGAGTAGGGTGAGTAGGAGGAAAGCCTATATATATATTTTGTTCTGTGTTGTAAAAGCAAATTAATGAATTCTAAAATATAAAAGAAAATATTTTATTCCAGTTTACTTCTGTGAAATAAAATACATGATTGTGGCTTCAGGTCTTTGTACAGTGATATTTTAATTTTATTCTGGATTCATAGTTACTCTGAAAGATTTATCAGTGTACAACTAAGAATGCAGATACTGCTCTTAAAATAGTAACAGAGTCTCACACCCAACCCCAAGATGCTTGAACGTATTTTATGAAGGAGTGGTGAGTGGAAGAATGGTTTATTATTGACACTACAGCACATGACATGGCATCTCTATTTCTCCTGGGGGAAGTTTATTTTTAGCTCATACCTCCATAATAAAGGTACCCTCCTCCATCCAAAGAATATTGGTGGGCATTTCCTTTTATGGGTTACCAAAGGAAGGGACATGAAGAATGCAGGGAAAGGACCCTCAGTTTTGAGAGGAGTGTAGTCCAGCAGATCAATTTGTAACCCAGTGGATATGTTTCTGGATTAATAAGCAAAGATGAAAAGAAGCATTAAACAAACCTTAAATAAGTTGATAAAGATCATAAATTTCAGAAAATACAGTAAAATTCTACCATGATACTAAAAACGATGTCTACAAATTCAATTACATAAAGTAGATAGATGGTCACATTACTGCTGGGCAGAGTAAGAAGCCAATTTTAATTTATATTTATTCAAATTCATAATATCAAGTGACATAGTAATGAAAATTCCTTAAAGGTAAACATAATAAATTAATTGAAGAAAATGTGGAGGACTATATATCAAAGACTAGGGAGATAATTTTTTTAAAGACATAAAAGTTATAAACCTTAAGATTAATAATGATTTCTATTCAATAAATTTGTTAAGAAACAAATGTGACTGGGAGAGGACATTTATGACATCTAAAATGGCCAAGAGATGGATATCTAAAATATACTAACAGCAACTAAACAAAATAAAAACTAGAAAAACAATAGAAGACAATCAACAAATATTAATGAACAATTAGAAGCCTGGATAGCTAATAAGCATATGAATAGATACTCTTAACTTACTAGAAATTAGAGAAATAAAGATGAAAAACAATTATAAGATCCTAGTTTTATCTACCTTGAATGGCAGAAATGTGTGTCATTTCAAGTGAATAGTTAGGACATGGGGGGGGGGGGGATGAATTTTAGGCTTTACCATGATTATGTAAGATGATCAGCTATTTGTAGACTTCAGTAAAGCAGTATTTATCTAAATTATGCACGCTTAAGCCTGATAAGGTCAATACTCATTTTTGGCAATAAATTATAATCTCCACTATCTTCTACATTCTACACTATATCATAGAAGAAGGAGATTGGAAATACATTTTACAAAATTTATTGCTATCCTAGTTCTTGTTTAGAATCCTCCAACAGGAAGTAGTAGCGTGCGATTTAGAAGGTAAAGGGGGCTATTGTGAGAGCAACAGGCAATGGTATGGGACTCAGCAGAGGTGAGGTTTTTTTCAGCAGCCTTGAGATCTCCTCCTGTGAGTCAACTACCTATGAACTTTGGAAGTAGTTTCAGATCCTCATTTTCTTGATGCCATGGAAGCCAGGAGGGAATTTGAGAGCTAACAGCAGTCTTCCCTGATATGATCAACTCAGGCCCCTCCCAAGAGTTCTGTTAACCTAATTCTTTGCATTAAATACCATCTTCTAAATCCCTAGAGAGATATTTCACCATATACTGACTGGTACACAAACTGATCCCAGTATGGGTGGGAAAAAAACTTTAAAAACTTGCATAAGGGCACATCACATCATTATTCTTTATAACAGTGAGTAGTAACAGGTTTCAAAACTGAGCATTACATGAAGAATGCATAAACAAAATGTGAGTGGAATATGTCTGAGAAGTAAGGAGCACCAACTTAGAAACATAAAGAAGCATGGCTATATCTGAAAACATTAGTGGTGAAATGAGGGATAAAGTAATATAATTCATATTTAAGTGTTGTCTGTAAATCAAAACATTCACTCAACACTCCATATTTGATAAGTTTTCATGTCTATTTTCCATTTAATATTAAATAAAGAGAATAGGTCCATATGAAGATGAATCGGTGCAGAGAAGAAGACCAGAAGAAAAGGGAAAATAAAATACAACACAATAAAATGAAATGGAACAATGTAAAGCAATGTAAATAAAATACAAAAGGGAGAGTTTTGAATGGACACATGAATACAGTGCACTATGAACTGAGGACTACAAAAGAATATAAACTCTCTCTACACCTAAAGATCAGAATGGAAACAAAAAATGGAACACACAAAAATGCTTTAATCACTGCTTGTTTCATCTAAGTTTGCACTATTATTTTCAAATTTATTTTTCATACACTACTTTTGTAATAAAACTTAGATTTTGAAAACTGGGTTCTCAATCAATGTGAATCTTAGGCATATTTTCTTGAAACTTTACATGTGTACCTGAATTCATACTCTGCAAATACCCACGCATTCTAAAACAATGATTAAATTAATTTAAAATACAGAAGCTTTTGAAATTTTGCATATAGCTTCTGCTCTCTGAACATCCTTTTACAGATGCTACATTTATTGAATTCAGGTTTTTATTGTTTTAATTTTATTTATTTATTTATTTATTTATTTATTTATTTATGAGAGAGATTGATGGTGCATTGGGGAGGGGCAGAGAGAGAGAGAAGAGACAGAGAATCTCAAGCAGGCTCTGCTCCACATTAACATTTAAACATTTAAATAAATATAGTAAGGTGTTAACATTTGAAGATAATAGAAGAAACAGAATATGTAGCAGTAATACTGTTTTTTTTAAATACCAAATTTGCCCTCTTCTTCTCTAATCTACAGAAAATTTATAGCCAAGTAATTGACACAGACAGGCCTTCAAGAAATGTTAGTTGATCTCCTATTACATGCCAACATTTTTTCTATTGCAGAAAACTAATCTCTTTTAAATTCTTCCACACTACCAATTTTGTTTGAGAAGTAATATGTCCTGCTCTGGGGCATATGTCATGGTCAGCCTGAGCCAAACATAGAGAACCCTATGCCTCTACTAGGGATTGGTTGAGGGTGGGCAATGACACATAAATAAAGTCTGCTTCATACATTTTAGAAAAAAAATTCCTAACTGATGCAGGCAAGAACAGCATAAACGGAATGCCCTTTTGTTCCTCTTCATCGTTCCCCAAGCTTTGAACACAGTCAGTAAAATTGTGATTTCTCTTAATTGTAAAGTGTTAACTATAGGTACCATGTGCCTATCAAACAGTAAGGCAGAGGACTAAACCAAAATGCTTAGGACGGTGAAATGCTTAACATGGTAACATGGAAAAATAGAAATGTGGAGATAAGAATTCCTAATAGTTTTCTTTCTTTGCTTTATTCAGTTATCTTTTCATGTAGTCTGTAAAATATTGTTAAAATCTTATAATCAAATGGGATTCTTGTGAACTATAAAAGTACATGGATATTAAATAGAGGAAGGAACTCTGAATTTTATGATTAATAAAAACAAAAGGAGGCAATTATATTATCTCCCATATTCATAGAATCTATCTAGAGGGGGGATTCATCTTGTAAAGTTTTATAGTTTAAACCAGATGACTGACTTATAGTTTCAAAATAAAATTTAAAAACAATGAAAATTATAATAGGCTTAATGTAGGAAATCTATTATAGGCTATAATTTAGACAATTGTTACTTGAATCATTAAGTTATTACTAATTTCACAATTGGTTTATTATGTACATGGGTAGGAAATCCTTTAGGCCATAAGTCATCAATTAAAAATTATTAAATTAGTAACAAGATTTTAATCAAATAATTTATTTTTGGAAAACAAGAACATGATTAAAATTGCTTTAGGGATTTTTCATTACTCCTGTTAGATAGTAATGTAATTTTATAATTAGTAATAAAATATTTGTAACTATGTTTAGTAAGTTCAGAAAAATAGGGGCTCCTGTGGCTCAGTCTGTTGAGTCACCACCTCTTGATTTTGGCTCAAGTCAAGATCTCACATTTAGTGGGATTTAGAATTCTGCACCCCCCCCACCTCCCTACCCCCACAGCTGTGAGCACTGAGCCTGCTAGGTTTCTCTCTCTCTCTGTCCGACTCTGCGCCCATCCACACATGTGTGTGTGCACACTCTCTCTCCCTCTCTCAAAATAAATACGAGTCTTAGTCTCCATTTTTAAACATCTCCTATTCACTATAATGCTGACCACTGGTCTCCTCTCTTGCCCTTCTCTAATTTATTCGTTAAGCTACCTCCTGTTGTCTTTACAAACATAAAACTGTTATGTCACTTTTCTTCTTAAAATACTCAAATTGCCTCTCATTGCCTTCAGATATCATCTAATGTAATTTAAAGCCACACGAGATCTGGCCACTACCTCTCTTCTCTGGTCTTCTTTGTCTTCGGATAAGCGTTCCATCCTCTGTTCACACTGAACTAACAGTACCTTTAGAATGTCTGTGCTTACAAGGGATTCCTTGTTCCACATTTTGGCTAAATGTGGCACTCACACTTTTTAAAAAATAATCTACCATGTATGAAATAACATCTCATTGCAGAGGAAACTGATTCATGTCTGTCAATTTTTTTTTTATTTTTGCCCTTCATAGCCATTCTTTACTTTAAAAAAAATAGAATTTTTATTTATTTTTGAAAGACAGAGACAGAGCATGAGTGGACGAGGGGCAGAGACAGAGAGGGAGATAAG
Source organism: Panthera uncia (assembly GCF_023721935.1). NCBI lineage: Eukaryota > Metazoa > Chordata > Mammalia > Carnivora > Felidae > Panthera > Panthera uncia. The sequence continues at coordinate 77,392,293 of NC_064808.1, read as the reverse complement.
GAATCCGAAGCAGGCTCCAGGCTCTAAACTGTCAGCACAGAACCCGACGTGGGGCTCAAACCCATCAACTGTGAGATACTGACCTGAGCCAAAGTCAGAAGCTTAACCCACTGAGCCACCCAGGTGCCCTATTCTTTACATTTGTTATGCCCAGTTTATTTGTCAATTATATGTGTTACAAATACTTTCTCTCAGAAAATGTAGAGACTTTTTTTTTATCATTTCCCCTTTATAATAATTTTTGATGAACCAGGTTTTTTAAATTTAATGTAATTGAATTTTTCAAGATTTTATGTTAGTAATAATATTTTAAAATTTATTCATTAACAAATACTCCTTATATTGAAATGATAAAATATTCTTTTATGTGGGTTGTGTTTTTTTTTCAGATTTTCCTTTCACATCTATGTCATTATTTCATTCAGAATTGTTTTTTTTTCCTCACATACAGAATCCATTTTGCCATTGATAAGTCCATTATTATTTGAGCCAATACCACATTATCTTAATTACTATAGCTTTATACATCATTTTGATATCTCATAGCAAACATTCACATTTTAATTTTTATCAGTCTCTGGGTTTTCTTGTTCATTTATATTTCTAATACACTTTATGTTAATCTTACCAAATTCCTTAGAAATCCTTATGGTGGTTTTGATTATATGAAAGTCTAAAAATTTTCTTACAAAATTACCGCACACAGATTGATTTGTTTTTCCCCCTCGGCTACTTTTGTATTTGTATTGTTTCAATTTCAATTTTTGAAATTATATTTCTACTTTTTCTTTTGGCACAGCAATTATACATTTTATTGTATTTTTAATTTCAGTGTCCACGTGCTCATTGCTAATATGTAGAAATACAATGGATTTTTGTGAATTTCTTTTTGCTCTCCTTAAATCGCTGAACTCAAAGAGTGTGCTCTAGGACTGGTTTTTGTTGTTGTTGTTTTTTAGATTACTTGGGAATCTATCTATAGTAATCTTGTCATCTGAAAATAGGAACTGTTTTATTTCTTTTTTTCTCCAATCTGTATGCATTTTTATTTCCTCTTTCTGCCTTACAGCATTGGCTGAAATTTCAAGTACTATGCTGAATAAGAATGGTAAGAGTAGACATCCTTACCTTCTTCCTGATTTTGGAGGAAGGAATTCTGTGTTTTGACTATTGAGTATAATATTGACTGTTGGCTTTTTGTAAATGTTATTTATCAAGAAGGCTTCCTCTTTTCTATTTTTCTAAGAATTGCAATCATGAATGAATGCTGAATTTTATCAAATGATTTTTCTGCATTGATTTATATGATCATGTGGTTTTCATTCTTCAACCTGGTAGATTTCATCAGCTGATTTAAAAAAAAATAATGTTTATTTATTTTTGAGAGAGAGAGAGAGCTGGGGGAGGGGCAGAGAAAGAGGGAGACCCAGAATCCTAAGGAGGCTCCAGATCTGAGCTGTCAGCACTGAGCCCCACATGGGGCTAGAACTCATAGGCCGTGAGATCATGACCTGAGCCAAAGTCGGATGCTCAACTGACTGAGCCACCCAAGTGCCCCTCGTTGGCTGATTTTTAAATATTGAGCCAGATTTGAATTCCTAGAATACCTCACCTGATCATTTTGCATAAATCTTCTTATACATTGCTAAATACTATATGGTATTTTTTTAAGGAGTTTTGCATCTATATCCATGAGTGATATTGAACTGTAGATTTATTCCTTTATTTTTTATTTATTTTTTTTATTTTTTAGTACTTTGGTCTTTGTATCATGGTAATACTAGCTTCAAAAAAATAAATTAGGAAGTATCTTCCTTTCTGCTATTTCTTAAAATGATTCTATACAGAATTGGTGATAATTACTCTTTCAACAGTTGTTAACATTCTTCAGTGAAACTATCTGGACCTGAAAATTCCTTCTTTGAAAAAAATTGTATTTATGAATTTAATTTCCTCAAATTTTGATAATTAAAATGCTATAGTAATATCCTCTGTTTCATTACCACTCTTCATAACTTGTATCTTTTTTCTTATTTGTCAGTCTTACTGGAAATTTGTCAGCTTTATTGATTTTTTCAAAAAACAAGCTCTTTGTTTCATTGATTTTTCTCTATTGTTTTTCTGGTTTTTTTTTTTTTATTTCTTCCTTTTATTACTTACCTCCTTCTGCTTGCCTTGGGTTTATTTTGCTCTGCTTTTCCAGGTTCTTGAAATGTGAGCTTATATTATTGATTTGAGACTTACTCTTTTCTAATATATACACTTAAAACTATAAATTTCCTTGACAACACTGCCATAGCTGCAATCCATACACTTTTATATGCCGCATTTTCATTTTCAATTAGCTCTGTGTTTAACTTCCTTCAGGATGTTTTCCTTTGTCTCATAGGTTATTTAGAAGTCTATAAATTAGTTTCTAAATTTTAGGAGTTTTTCTGTTGTCTTAACTCTTAGTATTCCATTGTGATTGGAAAACATATTATCTATGATTATAGTTTTTTTCTTATTTGTTGACATTTGTTATATGGCCCAGTGTTTGATCTACCTTTTATATGTTCCTTGAGCATTTAAAAAAAATATATGTTCTGCTGCTTTCTGGGTGGAAAGTTCTATAACAGTCTATCTTATTCTGTTGGTTGATCATAATGCTGAGTTATTTGATATCCTTGTTAATTTTCTATTTATAAGTCATTGAGAGAATAATCTTGATATCCCCAATTGTGAACTTGTCTATTTCTGTATTAGTGCTATCAGCTTTTAGTTCATACATTTTGCAGCTGTATTGTTTTGTTCATACATTTTTAGAAGTTCCATGTCTTCTTGGATGTTGACCCATTTAACATTATACAGTGCTTCTTTGTGTCATCGTCTTTTTCTTCTTCTTCTTCCTCTTTATTATTATTATTATTATTATTATGGCTCTAACATTTTTATTTTTTATTAATGTAGCCATTCCTACTTTTATTTGATTAATATTTGCATGATATGCTTTTCTATGCTTCTACTTTATAGAATATAAACTGCCTATATTTTATAATTGAAATTAGTATCTTGTAGACAGCATATAATTGACTCATGTAAAAAATATTCTGCTACGGTTCCCAGATGACTCAGTTAAGTGTCAGACTCTTAATTTCGGCTCAGATCATGACCTCATGGTACATAGGATGGAGTGCACAAGGCCTCTAGGCTGACAATAGGAGACTGCTTGGGAATTCCATTCTCTCTCTCTCTCTCTCTTTTTTTGTTTTTTTTTTTTGTTTGTTTGTTTGTTTTTAATGTTTATTTATTTTTGAGACACAGAGAGAGAGACAGAGCATGAGTGGGGGAGGGGCAAAGATAGAAGGAGACACAGAATAGGAAGCAGGCTTCTGGCTCTGAGCTGTCAGCACAGAGCCTGATGCCTGGCTCAAACTTATAAACCGCGAGATCATGCTCTGAGCCAAACTCAGAGGCTCAACCTACTGAGCCACCCAGGTGCCCCTCTCTCCCTGTCTCTCTGCCCCTCCCCCACTCATGCACGCGCGCGCGCACGCGTTCTCTCTCTCTCTCTCTCTCTCTCTCTCTCTCTCAAAGTAAATAAATAAACTTTAAAAAAATAATCTGCCGGGGCACTTGAGTGGCTCAGTCAGTTAAGCATCCGACTTAGGCTCAAGTCATGATCTCACGGTTCATGAGTTCCAGGCGACCGGCTCTGTGCTAACAGCTCAGAGCCTGAAGCCTGCTTTGGATTCTGTGTCTCCCACTCTCTCTGCCCACCCCCCCCCTCAAAAAAAATAAACATTACAAACATTAAAAAATAAAACAAAATAAAAAATAAATCTGCCAATTCCTGCCTATTAGTGTAAACCTGCTATTTATATTAAATGCAATTATTATGTTAAGGATTAAGATTGTTACTTTATATTTTTCCTGATTTTTGTTTCTCTGGTTGCATTTTTCTTTCATACTTGAACATTTTTCAGAATTCCATTTTAACTTATCTACACTTTTTTTTAGTGTATCTCTTTTTGTAAACAGTTTAGTGGTTGTTTTGAGTATTTCATTATATATATACAAAACTTATCACAGTCTACTAACATCATCACTTTACATTTTGTGTGGACTATAAAACCCTTACCTTTTTTCTACATGCTTACCCCATTTATAATATAATTTTCAATATTTCCTCTCTGTATAGAATTACATCACACAGTACTACAGTTTTTGCTTCAACTTATCAAAATATAAATTCACTATTCAAAAACTAGGCATTCAAGAGGAGAAAGAAAGTCTACTGTATTTATCCATATTTTTGCTTACCATGTTCTTTTCTCCTTTGTGGTTTCCCAAAGTTCTTTCTCTTATTTTCTGTTTGGAGAAATTTCTTTAGCCAGTGTTTTGCACTAGGTCAGTTAGCAGGAAACTATCTTTGTTTTCCTTCACCTTAGAATATCTTGATTTCTCTTTCATTGATAAACTTTTTTTTTTTTTTTTTTAGAATATAGATTCTGCTTGACAATGCTTTGCCTTTAGCACTTGAAAGATACTGTGCCACTTCTCACTTCCAGGGTTTCTGGTAAGAAATCCACTACCTTCCAAGTTATTTTTCTCCTACAGATACCATCTCATAGGTCTCATTTCACTCTTGTTTTCAGGATGCTTTTTTTTGTTTAGAAACGTACACACATATTTGATTAAGTTATGTCTTAATGTGGATTTCATAAGATTTATTCAGATTGGAGTTTTCTCAGTTCCCTTTATCTATACATTTACATCTCTTGATAAATTTAGCCATCATTTTCTTTTCAGCCATCATTTCTTTTATTACTTTCACTTCAACACTCTTTCCCTTCAGCTTTTGGGGCTCTGATGATACAAATATTAGATAATTTCTTATAGTGCCACAGGTTCCTCAGGCTCTGTTCATCTTTCGTTTTGTTTTGTTTTGTTTTCTCTTCCTGACATTTTATCTCCTAATGTTTCTCTACTGATTCACTAAATACTTTTTCTAACTTCCATTCTCATAGTGAACTAGACTAACCTGTATATTCTGGTTACTTTGTATTCAATCCCATTTGGTTCTTTATATCTTACTTTCTTTTCCTTTGCTGGTACTTTTTTTTTTTTCATTTGTTTTAAGCATGTTCATAATAAACTGTTGAAGAATTATTACTATTGCTGTTGCTTTAAAATTTTAATTTGGTAATTCTAACATTTCATCATCTCAATGTTGACTTCTGTTTATTTTCTTTTTTCACTCAATTTTAGATCTTTCTGGTTTTTGACTTGATCAATGATTTTCAACTGAAACCTGGGCATATTCCTTTAATTTATGAAATTCTTGAATTTATTTAAACTTCTTTTATCTGCCTTTGTCTGACTCTGTTAAGAGAATAGGAGGAATCACCTGGTTATTGCCAAATAGAGGCAGGAGTTCAAGTTCTCCATTCACCTTCTTGACACCAAAGGTGGAAAGCTCCTCATTGCTGCTGGGAGTAGAAGTGTAGGCTCCCTACATGGTCACTAGGGTGGTAAGGCTTGTTATCAGCCAGCAGGGATGAAATCCTCAGCTCCTTATTTGACCTTCTCCGACATCGCCCCCACAGACGTTGGGGTGCCTCTTTATAATATAGCCTTACAAGAGCAGAAATCTAGGTTTCTTATTTGCTGGATCAAGTGGGAGTGGGGCTAGAGTTTTTTCTGTGGTATTTGTCCAGAGTAGAGTAGTCATTATCAAAATTTTCTGGTGCTAAGTTCCTCTTCCCTTGCTTCTTTGGTTAGAAGAAACAGTTCTTGTTGGGCAGTATTTTTGCCTGTGCCTGTTGATATTTTCAGGTTGTAGACTTCCTTAACTCCAGGTCTGGGATATATGAAAAAAAAATATAACTCAGGGTGCTAATTTTGTTTGTTTGTTTCTCCAGTCTCCATATCCCTAGCAACTATGCCTTTTTTCCCATCTTTGAAGAATCTTCTTATGTTTGTTTTTTGTATAATGTACAGGGCTTTTAGTTGTACTTAGCAGAAAAAAATAAGGAAAATTATGCCTACTTCATCCTCCCAGAAGTGTGAGGCTTCATCATTGCCCTGTAAAAGCTCTAGGTTACTTCCTTTCACACTTAATTTTTTTTTTATTACAACCAATCACAATGTCTTTCTCTTAAGAGTTACCACAAGTCACTTGTGTGGTAACCATTTTCTTTATTTCCCTTAAAATTTACCTCATAACTACGCATCCCTATTGAATTCCATAACTATGCATCTCTGTTGTTTAGTTTTGCCATTAAAAAAAAAGCTTTATATAATTAGATTCATGTAATATGTAGTCTTTCCTCTGTATTATGGATTTATTTCTTCAATATTATGCTGTTAATATTTATAACTTTTTAAACTGTTTATTTATTTTTGAGAGAGAGAGAGGGAGAGAGGGCACATGAGCAGAGAAGGAGCAGAGAGAGTGGGAGACAGAGAATCTGAAGAGAGCTCTGCTCTGACAGCAGAGAGCCTGATGTGGGGCTGGAACTCACAAATCATGAGATCATGACCTAAGCCAATCATGACCTGAGCTGAAGTTGGACACTTAACCAGGTGGCCCTGTATTTTTAATATTAATATGAGTTTTTATTTGAAATCTTTGCTTATATTTTTGGTTTCTCTAGTAATGTATGAATAAATCATAATTTATGTATTCATTTTACTTTTGATTAATTTTAGATTATTTCTAGTTTTTGCCATTATTAGAAATAAAAATGTTACTATGTATGTTCTACATACCTGTTGCTGCAAGTGTGTGGGCAAAGCAACATCAAATTATTGTTGTTATTTTTATTGTTATTTTTAATGTGAAGAAAGGTTTATCCATAAATGAAAATACATTCACCTTGTAAAAATGAAATTTGAAGTAGTAAGTATATTATTTTTCAAGTTTTATTATTGTGCATATTTCAGACCAGCTTTATGTTAATTTATTGGCTTAGTTTTTTTGCATTTCATGGGAAATGGGAATGGGATACTCTTTGTTCTCGGGTGTCTCGTGTTTCATTCATAGCCCTAAATCAGTGGCCCATGTCTACTGAATACCCCTGAGCCAGGGCACCTGGTTGGCTCTGTGGGTTAAGTGTCTGACTCTTCATTTCAGCTCAGGTCATGATCTCAGGGTTCCTGATTTGGAGCCTCATGTCAGGCTTCATGCTGGAAGTATGGAGCCTGCTTGGGATTCTCTCTCTATCCCGCTTTCTGCCTCTCCTTAACTCATGCTTTCACATGTGCATTCTCTCTCTCTACGTAAATAAATAAACTGGAAAAAAAAAAAAAAAAGAATACCCCTGAGCCAAAGTGCCAAATATTTTGTATCTCTTTTTTCACAGTGGGACAGCCTTTTCTGCTTTCTAAGTTTGTGGGGTTCAGTTCCAATCTATACTGCAGAAGAACTAAGCATCTTTTCCCCAATCTAGTTTCTTTATTATATAGTTTGATATTAAGTCTTATATATTAATAGTCTGGTTGTTTACCATAACCATGTTCCTCTTTATGGTTAAAACTTGAGATTTTTCTTTCTTGTTTTCTTTTTCTCTTCATCCTTGTTTTAAACCAGTGTATTTTGTATTTTGTCATACAAATTCTGTGTGTAAAATGGAGATTTGAAGACAACTATCTTAATAGAACATACTGATCATAACTCTACTAAATATTCTTCAAAATATAAGACACAACTATGATGTATTAGTTCAATAAAACACTATTTTTGTACTAAATTAAAAGAATCTTTAACTGCAAATACTCTTATTTACCTTTGTTACTACTTTGTAGTCACATGTTTCTAGAAGTAGCTGCAATGTAAATCTGAAGAATAGTTTTCTTATGGACATAAAGCCCAATCTTAGTTATCAAACAAGCACTAAACAGTAAAATAGAAGGCTAAAGAACATAAATTTAAAATATATCTATATATGATTTTTGGAAAAGAGACAATAGAGCCTTGAAAATAACACTCTGAATCCTCTAGAAAAATCAATAATGGTTCCACTGAAAATGACTTTTTCTATTCCAGCCATGAACATTAATTATTGCCAAGGTTGAAGATAGAAAAAATATCAACATATATTGTCCATTTTATAAAAAATCATATTTTAACTTTAAGTGTTCTATTCCTTAGCAAAAAATGTTTTCTTTTAGCAATAGCATATGTGAAATGGAAGAAGGTGAAAAAACTCTTGAAAAATTTTTAAAGATTCAATTCATCTTGAAATATGTAAAAACAATGCAAATTTGGTAATATTGGTCAACTTATACTCATGAGTGTTTTATTAATATTAGCTATGGGGATTTTAATAATGCTGCCTTCTATCCAACTATTTTATTGTAATCATTATTGTTCTTCCTTAATTGGGCTTGCTAAATTTCAACTCTTCACTCTTTAGGAGGTACAAGACAATAAACTTTTACTTTTAGTAATCGAAGTTCTAAATACGTAACTATAGCTTTTTCCCTATTTTCTTCCTATTTATTAGCTTAAATTCACTACCTTTAATTATTATAATTCTATTGTATTATTACCCACAGTAGTTTATTGACCATATACTATAGTCCAAACAGTTGCATGTTTTAATCCTCACAATGTTATGAACTAGATAGTACTCAATCTTCACTGTATAATTAAGACTTTGAGGCACAGGATTTCAAAAACTGTGCCCAAAGCTACAGAGTTCCAAGTGTCAGCAACTGAATTGTAAGTCATATCTGTGTGATTTTGAAAATTTTTCTCTTAAAGGTTGCACCCTGTTACCTCTCACACACACAAATTATAATTAAACAACCCATCAATCATCGTAATATGTCATTTGTAATGCTGGTATCTATCACTTCTATTCACAATTCTTTTCCTATATTTTTCCCTCACTATATGCTAAAATTTAATTCATTATAATATACATATTTACTACCTCACTTTTTATATTTACTTTATTTCTTCACAAGTGTGTAAAGCATTTCTTCAACAAGTAGTAATAATAAAAACAACTTGTAGTTACTTTGTGAATAGCTTCACAAATTTAAGGATTTTGCGGATTCTTTGTTCTTCTCTACATATCCAAGCAGTTTTATTGCTGCAAAATGTTTTATGTAGGGATGCCTGGATGGCTTAGTTGGTTAAGCGTCCAACTCTCGATTTTGGCTCAGGTCATGATCTCAACAGTTCAAGAGTTCAAGCCTCACATTGGGCTCTGCACTGACAGCATGGAGTCTGCTTCAGATTCTCTTTCCCTCTCTTCATCCCTCCCCTGCTCACACTTTCTTTCCCCAAATAAATAAATTTAAAAACATGTTTCATGTATACTTCACTTTTATTATCTCCACAATTAAATTAACATTTCCTTTTTTGTTAAGTACTCTCATAATCTGGGTAAGAAATTAAAACAAAACAAAACAAAACAAAAATGAAATGCCGAAAACAGCACAAGACACAGTATCTAAAAAATTAGGACAGTGCTTTGAATATACCAGGTATTCAATAAATATTTAATGCTAAATGAATAGATGTTGTTTATTTCTGTATTTTAAATATATATATATATATAATTTTAAAAATCACATGAATTTATAAATGTATATACATTCATGTACTTTATATAAAAATTAACCTAGTAAGAAGTTTTAAATAAATAAATATTTAGGAACAGTGACATAGTAAATGCAGTGCTTTGTATATAATAAATGCTGAGTACATTTGTTGATTTAAATCCCAAATTGATTAACTAATGAAGGAAGAGAATACTGGTGTTCTTTTTTGCCATGTTTTACCTAAGGCCAGGAGATTATATCCTGATGTGAGTATTTCAAGGGAAATACTTTTATACTTTAAATAAGTTGCTCATTCACAATGCTTTAATGGTGACTTGAAGCAAGCATGGATGTGATGGGGTAGTTTGTATAAACATCCCAGCCATGGAGTAAAGGCATATGCTTTATAATCCTTAATAGCATATTAAAATAAAAAGGAACTAAGGGAGTGGAGTGTCATCAATCATGTTATCACTATGTGCAAAATTGAATTTTGACGTCGCTTCCCAAATTGCTAGGTTAAATTGTAACTTGTGCTTTTGCCAACAATGCATTGTTTTTTCCCCTTTCACAAACTATATAGTAGCAGTTTAGTTTCTGAATGAGTATTCAAGCTGTATTTTTTGTGCCCTAGACCATTCCTCACAATATTCTCTATTTTTTGTGTCCCTGTAGACTTTCAGGTAATTTTTTTCTCATTAGTATACCTCCATCAATAAAATGTTCTGAGAGTTGTTTTTTTTTTTTTTTTTATTAAGGCTATATGTGAAATATAACCTAGATCTCTTGTTTAGTTGGAAATACATATTGCATTTCAAGGTGATTCCCTGTTTTACTCAGCTACTGTATATCTAGATGTTATATTTCTATGGATTTGTTTTGTTCTTTCCACCATGAGAAAACAATTATTTATACAGCATCTATTTTCTTGTTTGTTGTAAAATGAATGTGATTGTTACAATAGCAATGTATTTCACTGTAGAAAACACAATTATTTCCTTCTTCAAACAATATAGTTTGTTGTTGAGCTATATATTTTTAAAAAGGAAAGAAACTCTGAGAAAGACAACAAATTAATATCAACCGTATGTATCTATCTTATTTTTCATCTTACTAGAGAGGTATTTAACCCTGATTTTATGCTGAAGTAAGTTGGTAGCCTTTAAAAATACCAACACTTTGGCTTTACCACATAGAAATCTGAGGGTAGAGTCCAGGAATCATTATTTTTTAAGCTCTCCAGATAAATCTAATATGT